>NW_020439798.1:46239-91829 GCF_000699045.2 Agrilus planipennis
GATAATTTGTTGTTTCTAAAAAATAAATTCTACTGCTTTATTGCAATATTTAACCTTCACCTTGTTTGGCAAAAAGAAGGTCAAACCTCTAAAAGAATCTGAACATTTTCTTTTTGTTTTGATGTCACAAGTAATTTATCAAAAATCCGTAGTCAAATGGACGGCTGCAGAAGTTGCGGGTAGCCAAAATAAAATAAAATAAAATTTGATTGTGAGACAAATCTGCATAAATCGGGTTCTTTACAAAATCTTCGTAGAGCCAATGGTTTTCGAGATTAAGGGCTGAGAAAATCCGAGTACTCGTTTTCACACAAAACGAAAGCAAAATAGAATCCCACGGGAATATCATCAGTTGGACTTTTTAGAGGTTTATAATAATGCATGTACCTATGTACCGTTTAATTTTGTATATATATAGGTACTTTAAGAATACTAAAAAAATTAACTTTTGCTAATTTCTTTCCTCTTTTTTAATTGCTTAAATTAAATATGTAATCATTTTTTTTCAATAGCTTAATTAAGCAATAACTACCTGCTACGTAACAATAAATACAATTAAAAATTTTTCTAAACTTAACAGTTCATTTATTCTGCATGTCTATAGTTAACAAACCCAATACCCGTATTGGTTTCAAAGGAAAATTAATAACCGCGCGCTGCAGTGAATTTAAAGATGAATAAGATTTGACAAGGACGCTGTCAAAAGCTACAAGGTTGATACAATTTCCTGCCTCTGACCCCTCAGGGCACCCTTGGAAATATCATATCCCACATCAATACACAGCGGTTTACAAGATAGTAAAATGATTTTATCACAATCTGTGGTCTACAAATACCTACTGAAATATATTGTAATGTTCGTGGGTTTAACAAAATTTACTTCTAAGACTGATAATTATTACTAAACTTAGGTTATGAATCATTCTATTTACTTATACTACTGCTGATATATCACTATTCACTGCGCTGTTTATTTCACTGCTATCACTGTTAATTTATTTCTGGATTCACTTCTCCAATGGTCTATTTATTTCTAGATTCACTTCTGCAACGGTCAGTTTATTTCTACTCGTCTCGGCGATCGTCTCTTCCTTTAAATATTCTTTTGTTTACTTTCGGGAACCTTCTAGAAACATCCGGATAGTTTCTTTTTTCTTTGAACTGTTTAATTGCTTTCCCAGAACGCAGGTACGACACACACATAAATCGATAAGCCGTTCACGCACACGTGTTCCCGATCGCACACAAACACACTCGTGCTCGCTACAATATCATTTTAATGTAAATGTCGAAGCAATTCAGTAACCGTTATATTATTCACATAACCTAGCTATTTTTCGGTTAATCTGCGTATTTGAAGAGAAGTTGACAACATTGCTTTGATATAAGCTAAACGCAAGTGGCTCCAGAATGTTTATAGACGGTACGAATTATTTAAATGAAGAAAAAAAAAAAAATTAATTTTGTATTTTGCCTCAGATGTGGTCAGTATTTTCATCGATTAAACATTGTTAATGTTCAGCAGTTAATTAATACCACAAATAAATTGTCTAAAAGTTTAATACAAATATGTATTGTTATATATTTTCTCTATAATCTATATCCATACTGACAGCATTGATATCGGAAAAGCTTATCACAATTTTCGGGTTTTTCAGTTTAATCCGCCTGAAAAAAATAAAATATTTCTTACTGGTACTAACGTAATAATAGCATTTCTAATATTGGATGTAATATAAGTATTACCTAAATATTACTTTTGCTGCATCAAATATCAGTTTTGAAGCAACTGTTGGTATTTCGTCTTTATATTTATCTGATAGGTACACAACTTCCTTTATTCCATTTTCAACTATCAATTTGGCGCATTCATTGCACGGAAACATGGAAATATACATCGTAGAGTCCTTAACATCCACCGAATTCTTGTTGCAGATCGCAACCATCGCTGCATGACACACTGAAATTGTCAAAAACTAATATGAATCCATACTTATTTGCTATTATCCTAAAATGGAGTGGCATTCGGTGCGAATGTATGTAAAACGGAAACCTTTGTTAAGGTCTTTTTTTGGAAAGAGAAATCTCTAAAACTATAAAAAACTTGGAAATAGATGTTAAAGTGCAGGAAAAATTGTAAGACAGAGAAATATTTTTTAACAGCATGCAGAGGGTTGCCTTACGTAGTTTTTAAGAATTCGCACCGTACTGTCACAAAGTGACCCTGACTAAGGAACCGAGAGTGACGAGTGGCGACGGTACTGGACACAATTTAACTTTGAGTTTTTACCAGAGCTTAAGATTGAACGCCAAAAAGAAAGGTTGACATTGTACCAAAAAAAGAAAATGTTTTGTGCTTGTACACAAAATAAATTTAATTCAAAACTGCAATCTGTATTTTAATACAGCGCTTTAATAAGCGGTTAAAACGCAACAAAAATAGGCACATGGCATGACCAAGTGAGAGTTAACAAACCGTCTCGGTTAATATTACGTTTTTTTGACTGATATTTATTTAAGTGCAAAAAGCATAAAAATTGCAAAAAATACGAAAACGACCAAAATTAACGAAGAGAAACACACATGGTAAGTGTAGCAGATTATATCATTTCAATTTTCTCCGTAAAGTTGCTAACCGATTAGTATGAAGAAAAACAGTTCAATTTTCATTCCTGTATTAATACTCCTCTGGGCGAATCATTCCTTCATTGGATTCTTTTTTCTGCAGAAACGTCAACTGGTCATCTCATGATCAACGTTAAATTCAACATTAAGTAATATAACTGAATGAGAAATGCTTTAGTTCCAAAAGCGTGAAAATAAATTGAACGCAAAATAGCATTGAACTTGAACTTTGTAAAAATATTGCACGTAGTATCGGAAAGATAATATGCATTGCAATGATAAAATATGTAATTTCCCTTCCACCGTACTATTGATAACAAAACAAGTTTAAAAAGAAACTTATACTAAGTAGATATTTTGGGTTTACGTACCGTAAGGGTATTTATTTTTTAAAGGGTCTGGGTTATCTTTTTTCCAAGAAAATTTACTCTTGCTATTTCTAGGCATTCTGTTGTATCCTATCCCAACAACCACGTCGTCTTTCACAATGCACGCACCAACTCGCGTTACAGGATCACTACTTAGTTTGGCTGTAAGAAAAGCAATAGCCATGAAGTAATCATCCCTATCTATAGACGGACCAGGACTTGCAATCGCCATTTTTGTTTTGAATTATAAGCTTTTGTTGTCTATGCAGTTGCAGAATGTGAAAGCATTTATAAGTAAGCGCCTTATCTATAATGCTCAGTTGTCAAATAGATTAAGTGTATTGAAAAAACTAGATAAATACAATTATTGCATCACTCTACGCTAGTTTGAGGTATTAATCGAGTCTCATTATTACAGGGTGTAATTAATAGAAGCATCACACACCTCATGCGTGTGATTATTACAAGGTGTAACGTTTAATACAAACGTCACACATCCAAGTAAACAATAAGTAGAACTGGATCCGCATCGGATCTGCCATCCCAGCTGCTGGAAGTTATGGTTCAAAAAGGAAAATTGAATCAGGATCGAATCACGTACGCACCGTTTCAAATACTCCTATAAAAGGCAGGTTGGGGTGTTTCTGTGGTCCTGACCAGAGAAACCTATATGAGATGCCTTATATTATCATGAATCATGACTGGGGTAGCTTACGTGGATGCAAATTGTAGGTTCCCGATTAAATTGATCTAATATACGGTACAAACCAGGGTTTCTCTTTATATCATCAGTTACATGATTTCGATTTGCGGTTTATAATTTGAATTACAGTGGCCCATGGGTGAAAAAAAGTCGTAAATCTTCGTAAATTGAGGCGGAGAGTGATTATTGTTCATAGTATAGTTACAAATAGTTGCGAACTAACAGTGGAGGGATATGGTAATTTGTATTGTGTTAGAATTCTTTGCAAGAGTAGAATGAATTAAAAATCAGTCAGTATTGAATAATCACTCATACAACCTGAAACAATATTTCCGCTGTTTATCAGTTTTGTACGAGGGTCGAGCGCATGGTGCAGGCAACCACAAGATTTCGATAGCAAGTACAAAACAACCACGCGAGGTTCAACAGTAGCTACCACCTTGCTACCCGCCTGAACCGTTTCTCTGCCTGTTGCTGCGGCGCGAAGACTGAACTCGGACAGCTTGGAAACTATAGGGTTGTTCGGAAAGTCATTTCGTTTTTTTTCCCGACAGAGGATTTAATTGTATTCTTTTGCACCCAACTTCACATTTAAGCCGTATAATTTTTATATGCTTTGAGAGCTCATATAGCAAGGCTTGTGTGTGAAAAATTAANAGTAGCATAGTTACAAATAGTTGCGAACTAACAGTGGAGGTATATGGTAATTTGTATTTGCAAGAGCAAAATGAATTAAAAATCAGTCGCTGTTGAATAATCAATCACTCATATCAACAATCTTGCTGAAACAATATTTCCGGTGTTTATCAGTTTTGTACGAGGGTCGAGCGCATGGTGCAGGCAACCACAAGATTTGGATAGCAAGTACCAAACAACCACGCGACCACAACAGTAACTACCACCTTGCTACCCGCCTGAACCGTTTCTCTGCCTGTTGCTGTTGCGCGAAGACTGAAATCGGACAGTTTGGAAAGTACTAATCAACAAATTTAAAGGTAAAAGCATTCCATACTCTTTGAGCCATTACTTATCGATGTCAATCAGTTTCATAAGACGACGTATAACGACCACCACATCATCATTTTTATTAAACTGCAAGTCAATCAGTTTTGTTTTTTATAATAAAGTATGCAAGACGAATGTGCAGAAGAATCTGAAACAAGTATCGAAAGAGGAATTCATGAAAGCCGATACTTTAGTCGATAGTAAGATCATTTGCGTTGAAATTCAGCAATGTACAGGTCGGACGAAGGAAGTTGGCGAGCGGTCGCGCAGGTACTTGCCCATTTATGACTTATTTGGGTAAGTCACTTGAAACCGATACACAAATAAGCGTTCAGTAGGCGTAAATTATACTATTAATACCGATAGGACAGTATCGTACTAGAAAATAATAATGAAACATAACTTACCAAAAAGAAATAATAAACCTATCGCTTTTGTTTTATAGTTAGTTTTCACATTAATTGTCATCATGGGAACCTCTATCACTGTCAACAACATCAACAATTAGTTTTTCTGTTTGTCTGTCTATTACTTGCTCACTGATTCCTATTTTTAAATGTTTAATGTACGTCCCTGATAGGAATACTGACGAAAGAGGGCTGCTATCGTTATACCTAAAACTGCCTACTTTTGCCACCGCGCATCCACGCCATTCTAAAATTTCCGCCAGCTTATAGCGTCAGGCCTGTAGAACACTCGATTCGGATATTTGATGTTAAAGACGAATGCTTTGTTAAAAAACAAATTGCACAATTCGAAGAAACTGTTATACTTATGGGATGTAATGAATTACAGAAATTGTGTTTTACAAAACGTCTTTGAAAGGTATTGAAAAATTATTTATTCAATCTGAAAAAGGAATACGACGTGGAGAAACGTGAAACAAAGATTAATTACAGAATTTGATATTATAATTAGTAGCACTCAGGTATATAAGACGTTAATGCAAAGAAAGAAGCTGTGGGATGAGAAAGAACAAGAGTATGTGCTGATAGTGCTACAGCAAACTATCAATTCAACCTGTAATCGGAACATACAAAATAGTAAGACCTTTAATAAGAAAAGAAGAACGTGCAGTCATCAGACGTACACATTTCGAAACATATATTTTAGAACCGCACAAGATAATCAATGTGAAAGGTCGTAATAAATATTACGTGGAAAGAATAGAAAAGGGTGAAAATCCAAAATTTACCCCACCACATGCTGATGGAGGTCAGATGACTGTCAGGTTGTCAGGTCAGCGGAACGGAAAAGTTTTTTCAAATTTATAACTTAACGTTACCACACGTCGAATGAAATTTATAGAGAGAAATGCCTTCCAAAAATTGATTTTTTAGTACTAAAGAAAAGGAGAGTAGCAGTTAGCAGAGTAAGGAAAACTTAAAAAAATAATAATGTTAGAGAGAGGTAAAGCGTTTCTTGAAAGGGTTATTAAATCGAATCGAAAGGATTAATAAGTTCTGGGACTGTTTTGAAAGTAACAAATCAAATCTTTTCCACATGTAAATATTAGTATTTATACATGTGGTGGTGAAATATGCACGCATGTGCAGTTATATACATTTAGAAGATTAGAAGTCATCGGTAGTAGTTCAGGGTGTCAGTGTCATAGGTCAATACAGAATATTATTGTTGCATTGACCAATTTAAACGCTAATTTAAACGTATGGCTCCTGCTACTTTGGTGAGGTTGTATAAAACAGCGCGTGTATCAAACGCCAGTGCAGAACGCTAATGATTTGCACGTAAGTATATACTCGCTGCAAATGAAGTACGCCAAAAGGTGAACGCTTTTGCCCAATTCAGAATAAGTAATGTCTTATAGCACCAATAATTTCTTAATTGTAATATTGTAGTTAGGTATACGTTTTCGGGGCACATTTTTGAGGGAAATTTAAAGCATACTCAGAAGAAAATGGAAAAATCTTTGAGAGTAGATTCCCATGATGGATAAACTATATACATACATATCTGAGTTTATATGACCGGTTTTCAATTTTCTTTTTATGTTGTTAATACCATGTAGAGGTATACTTTAAATTGTACTGCTTATTATCAGGGATGAACACATTAATTATTTATTTTACACAAAACAACCGTCACTGTTTACATGCTTCATCCATGTAGCTGCTTAATTGTTATCGCAATTTCTCTGTACGTTGCCAATTTACATTTAGGGCTGGCTTGGTATTTCTTTCTGGTTTTCTTACGTTTTTAGAGTTCACTCCTTAAGAATGGTTTCATATATAGCGCACGGTATGAAAAATAGATGGGTAGTAAAATCACATTTCCTCGGTGTAATATACTTGCGCATCTTATAGCGCTACCCGCTCCTCAGTCCCAAATACACATTTACTCTCTCTCTCTTTCTCAAACACATTATTGCAACTTTGTTGTATTGCAGCAGGTAGGTTCTTAACCTCAAAATACATATATCGTATCATTAGAATTGTGTTAAATCAATAACACAGGAATAAATAATTTCTCACTTTATAATTTTAGTATGATTCTAGTTTTAAATATTAAGGTTATGGCTGATGGTAAATACTTGCTGAAATATAATCATGTGCATTAAAATGACGTGAACAAATTTTTATTCCGGAATTCACTTCTTTGATACCTACTGCTTTCATCCAAGCTTCTATTAGTTTACTTTTTTTCTCTAATTTTCCGAATATATTTTTTACAAAATGTATTATGTAAAATATTTTATAGATTTTATAATTTTGATTTTGATCAAAAATTACCCTCCTTTGCAACAAACTGTACATGTAAGGTAAATTGTTCATCGAACGATTTTTTATGTCGCGGGATTGAAAATGCATAATTTGGTCCATGAGCGTGTATCTAAAAATATGTCGCTCACCTTAACTGACTGGATTCTCAAAATTGTTTGAACAAAGCCTTACACCACTCAAAAGCTTTAAATTGTACTTATTAATTATTTATGTATACATGATCTGTTCAAAAATATCGCAAATTTTGTATTGTTTCAAAAATTATTTATTTATTCGTAAGTATCTATTTTGTTCCCTTCAAAGTAATCCCCACCAGATATTAAACACTTATGTCAACTTTTTCTCCAATCCTCGAAGCACTTCAAAAAATCATTTTTTGTGATCTTGTTCAGCTCCTTCTTGGGTGTCGTCTTTATCTCTGCAATCGTAGCGTAGCCTCTTCAATTTCGGGAAGAAGAAAAAGTCATAGGGAGCCTGATCTGGGGAATACAGTGGCTGCGGAATTATTAATGTGTTGTTTTTGACCAAAAATTCGCGCACAAACAACAATGTGTGAGCGGAGGCGTCATCATGGTGCAAAAAAAAGCCAATTTTTGTTTTTCCACAAATCCGGGCTTTTCTGTGGATTGCTTTGCGCAAATTGCGCATAATTTGCAGGTAATATTCCTTATTGACCGTTTTACCCTGTGACAAGAACTCATGATGCATCACGGCACTACAATCCAAGAAAACTGTAAGCAAAATCTTCAAATTCGATCTAACTTACCGCGTTTTTTTCGAACTTGGCTCGTGAGGCAGCTTCCGTTGGGATGATTGAACTTTGGTTTCCACGTCATAACCATAAACCCCTGATTTGTCACCAATTATGACCCTATGGAGCAAATTTGTTAGTCATGTCGATCTTTTGCATGATGAGAAATGTATAATTTGACTTATTATTTGACCTAAAAATTCAATAAACTCAACGTAATCAATAGAGAATAATAATCGAAAAATAAATTTGGTTTTTGGATTGAATAAATGTTACGAATGTTTTCCTCTTCTAAATAGATTTCTCAAAGAAAATGAGTTGCAAGTATCCTCAGGTGTGGATAAAGCCATAAACGAGCATCTATTGAACCTTAAAAAATTCTTGAAAGAATATTTTCCAAAGCAGTTACAGGACAGCCGCTAAGTACAGAATCCATTCGCAAATCATGCTAAACCATCAGTGTCTTTGTCAAAGGATGAGAATATGATTGATATTACCAGTTGATTCAAGTTTGAATGACCTTTGGACGAATTTAAGAATGATATCCTGCAGTCGTTGAGAAAGTTATCGCAAGTTCCTGTTTCGATTTCTATCGACTTACAGATTACAGAGAAGCTTTTCTGTTTACGACTACATTAAAAACAAATTTAGAACAAGACTGGATGCTGCTTTCGACATTCGAAATCACTGTCTTTCATTTCCACAAATAAAAACGAAATGACTTTCCGAACAACCCTATACTAATCAACAAATTTAAAGGTAAAAGCATCCCATACTCTGAGCCATTACGTATCGATGTCAATCAGTTTCATAGGACGACGCATAACGACCACATCATCATTTTTGTTTTTTATAATAAAGTATGCACGACGAATGTGCAGAAGAATCTGAAACAAGGTATTAAAAAGTTATTCATTCAATCTGAAAAAGGAATACGACGTGGAGAAACGTGAAACAAAGATTAATTAGAGAATTTGATATTGTAATTAGTAGCGCTCAAGTATATAAGATGTTAATGCAAAGAAAGAAGCTGTGAGATGAAAAAGAACAAGAGTATGTGCTGATAGTGCTACAGCAAACTATCAATTCAACCTGTAATCGGAACATAGACAATAGTAAGAGCTTTAATAAGAAAAGAAGAACTTCACAAATGTATCAAACTGATAATATTGCAGTCATCAGACGTACACATTTCGAAACATATATTTTAGAACCGCACAAGATAATCCGTGTGAAAGGTCGTAATAAATATTACGTAGAAAGAATAGAAAAGGGTGAAAATCCAAAATTTACCCTACCACGTGCAGATGGAGATCGGATGACTGTCAGGGTGTCATGTCGGAGGAACGGAATAGTTTTTTCAAATTTATCGATACATTACATGATATACAGTTATATACAAAAAAATATATACTAAAAACACGATAAAAAAGATACAAATATAGAACAATTAGCTTAACTTCCCATACGTCAAAAATCTTAACTAGAATTGTACAGAGGAGGATGAAAAAAAGGCGGAAGAACTATTAGGGGAAAATCAATTTGGGTTTAGAAGAAATAGAGGAACGCGGGAGGCTTTACGAGCAACAACAGAGAAAACGGTAGAAAAAGGAAAAAGTGCGTACATATAGAATTTGTAGATTTAGAAAAAGATTTTGACAATGTTAAATGGGACAAGATGTTAAATATACTTAAAAATGTAAGTATATGTTGTAGAGATAGAAGAATGATACTTAGTGTGTATAAAGAGCAACAGGCAGTTATAGAATTGGGCTTATATAGATACTATGGATAGAGAAGGTTAGAAATGAAGAGATATTAGAAAGAATAGGATAACAGAGGATTCTATGGAAGTCAATAAGAAATAGACGAGATAGGTTGGCAGGACTCATTCTCAGGCATGAAGGTCTAGTCAAAGACATATTAGAGACAGAAACGGGAGTTAGGAGAGGCAGACGTAGACCTACATTAGATTATTCTTAGCAAACAGTTCAGGATGTGGGATGTTCTAGTGTTAGCGAAATGCGAAGACTAGCTCAGAATAGGAAAGGGGGAGGTGCGTGTCCAACCTGTCTTAGAACTGCCGACCTTATGATGATGATATTCTACTTCATGGTGGTATAAAACGACCATACAGGAATCCATTTTTGACGCGTACAAAATAAATGATGAAAACAGTTATTTACGTGGGACCACCTGTGTCTAAAAGTTATAACATTCCTGCAACCGTAACTCAAAAATGCTTCATTTTAAATAAAATATGTGTAGGACTTTTCTTATAGGAAATTTTATCCAGAAAATTATAGATGTTAAATGTCATTAACGTACCTATAGTTAATACTTTTTATTCACTCATCTTTTATAAATGAACACAAATAACAAAATAACCAACACTGTTCTGGAGACTTTCGAGCAATTAATTGTGTTCTTAATTTTCCTGAGCATTGCTACTGAATATAACAATAATAATTTAAAATTGTGAAAACAAAAAACGCAGATACAATAAAGCGTTCGGTACTAATCCTATTTGCGACAAAAGGTGACCTGAGGCATCGATAATCAATTTGAGGAAACCAAAGAAAATTCCGCTTAATCCAAGAAGATACTAGTTAATCGAAATTTCCCGTAGCCGTCGTCTAGTTGTTTAATTATAAGCGAATTACGTCCGATAATTAACTAGACCCGTGCGTAAATAACTACAAGTTCAAGGTACGTTGAAGAAGAAAATAAACCTATGAAAATAACCCAAAACCGACAATTTCAATTCGACTTTCACGTTTATGCAAAAAATTTGTCACAATTTAATTAAATTTAAAATTAAAATGGCAATCAATAAAAGGTATTTCAACTTCTGAAAACATGAGACTAAGTGTAACTGGTCGTCCACCCCCTTCCTAAATTTAGAAGATAAACTTTTATTTTTTCATCGAATAATTGATGGGATAAGATTAAATAATTTTGAAATCCGATTCACCCCTGGTAGCTNTTATTCCGGAATTCACTTCTTTGATACCTACTGCTTTCATCCAAGCTTCTATTAGTTTACTTTTTTTCTCTAATTTTCCGAATATATTTTTTACAAAATGTATTATGTAAAATATTTTATAGATTTTATAATTTTGATTTTGATCAAAAATTACCCTCCTTTGCAACAAACTGTACATGTAAGGTAAATTGTTCATCGAACGATTTTTTATGTCGCGGAATTGAAAATGCATAATTTGGTCCATGAGCGTGTATCTAAAAATATGTCGCTCACCTTAACTGACTGGATTCTTAAAATTGTTTGAACAAAGCCTTACACCACTCAAAAGCTTTAAATTGTGCTTATTAATTATTTATGTATACATGATCTGTTCAAAAATATCGCAAATTTTGTATTGTTTCAAAAATTATTTATTTATTCGTGAGTATCTATTTTGTTCCCTTCAAAGTAATCCCCACCAGATATTAAACACTTATGTCAACTTTTTCTCCAATCCTCGAAGCACTTCAAAAAATCATTTTTTGTGATCTTGTTCAGCTCCTTCTTGGGTGTCGTCTTTATCTCTGCAATCGTAGCGTAGCCTCTTCAATTTCGGGAAGAAGAAAAAGTCATAGGGAGCCTGATCTGGGGAATACAGTGGCTGCGGAATTATTAATGTGTTGTTTTTGACCAAAAATTCGCGCACAAACAACAATGTGTGAGCGGAGGCGTCATCATGGTGCAAAAAAAAGCCAATTTTTGTTTTTCCACAAATCCGGGCTTTTCTGTGGATTGCTTTGCGCAAATTGCGCATAATTTGCAGGTAATATTCCTTATTGACCGTTTTACCCTGTGACAAGAACTCACGATGCATCACGGCACTACAATCCAAGAAAACTGTAAGCAAAATCTTCAAATTCGATCTAACTTACCGCGCTTTTTTCGAACTTGGCTCGTGAGGCAGCTTCCGTTGGGATGATTGAACTTTGGTTTCCACGTCATAACCATAAACCCCTGATTTGTCACCAATTATGACCCTATGGAGCAAATTTGTTAGTCATGTCGATCTTTTGCATGATGAGAAATGTATAATTTGACTTATTATTTGACCTAAAAATTCAATAAACTCAACGTAATCAATAGAGAATAATAATCGAAAAATAAATTTGGTTTTTGGATTGAATAAATGTTACGAATGTTTTCCTCTTCTAAATAGATTTCTCAAAGAAAATGAGTTGCAAGTATCCTCAGGTGTGGATAAAGCCATAAACGAGCATCTATTGAACCTTAAAAAATTCTTGAAAGAATATTTTCCAAAGCAGTTACAGGACAGCCGCTAAGTACAGAATCCATTCGCAAATCATGCTAAACCATCAGTGTCTTTGTCAAAGGATGAGAATATGATTGATATTACCAGTTGATTCAAGTTTGAATGACCTTTGGACGAATTTAAGAATGATATCCTGCAGTCGTTGAGAAAGTTATCGCAAGTTCCTGTTTCGATTTCTATCGACTTACAGATTACAGAGAAGCTTTTCTGTTTACGACTACATTAAAAACAAATTTAGAACAAGACTGGATGCTGCTTTCGACATTCGAAATCACTGTCTTTCATTTCCACAAATAAAAACGAAATGACTTTCCGAACAACCCTATACTAATCAACAAATTTAAAGGTAAAAGCATCCCATACTCTGAGCCATTACGTATCGATGTCAATCAGTTTCATAGGACGACGCATAACGACCACATCATCATTTTTGTTTTTTATAATAAAGTATGCACGACGAATGTGCAGAAGAATCTGAAACAAGGTATTAAAAAGTTATTCATTCAATCTGAAAAAGGAATACGACGTGGAGAAACGTGAAACAAAGATTAATTAGAGAATTTGATATTTTAATTAGTAGCGCTCAAGTATATAAGATGTTAATGCAAAGAAAGAAGCTGTGAGATGAAAAAGAACAAGAGTATGTGCTGATAGTGCTACAGCAAACTATCAATTCAACCTGTAATCGGAACATAGACAATAGTAAGAGCTTTAATAAGAAAAGAAGAACTTCACAAATGTATCAAACTGATAATATTGCAGTCATCAGACGTACACATTTCGAAACATATATTTTAGAACCGCACAAGATAATCCGTGTGAAAGGTCGTAATAAATATTACGTAGAAAGAATAGAAAAGGGTGAAAATCCAAAATTTACCCTACCACGTGCAGATGGAGATCGGATGACTGTCAGGGTGTCATGTCGGAGGAACGGAATAGTTTTTTCAAATTTATCGATACATTACATGATATACAGTTATATACAAAAAAATATATACTAAAAACACGATAAAAAAGATACAAATATAGAACAATTAGCTTAACTTCCCATACGTCAAAAATCTTAACTAGAATTGTACAGAGGAGGATGAAAAAAAGGCGGAAGAACTATTAGGGGAAAATCAATTTGGGTTTAGAAGAAATAGAGGAACGCGGGAGGCTTTACGAGCAACAACAGAGAAAACGGTAGAAAAAGGAAAAAGTGCGTACATATAGAATTTGTAGATTTAGAAAAAGATTTTGACAATGTTAAATGGGACAAGATGTTAAATATACTTAAAAATGTAAGTATATGTTGTAGAGATAGAAGAATGATACTTAGTGTGTATAAAGAGCAACAGGCAGTTATAGAATTGGGCTTANTACTGCTTACTCTCTCGTACTCATTGAAGGGTATGGAGTGACTCAAACTAAACTCATGTAGCGGCTCCTGCGAAGTTAAAGTTTGCCCGGCTCTGATTTATTTCACTGCTATCACTGTCAATTTATTTCTCGATTCATTTCTGCAACGGTCAATTTATTTCTACTCCCTCTCGGCGATCGTCTCTTCTTTTAAATACTTTTGTTTCCTTTCTGAAACCCTCTAGCAACATCCGGATCGTTGCGTTTTTCTTTGAATTGTTTAATTGCAGCGGCTAATCGGCGAATCGATAAGCCGTCCACGCACACGTATGCCCGATCGCACACAAACGAGCTCGTACTCGCTACAGATTATTATGATAAGTTGATTCATACAAATAACTTAAAATGGTTTTATGATCTCACCTATAATCTTTTAATGAAGTAACCTTTATTTAAAGTAATTCATACTGAATACTTAAAATCCCCTTTTTTTTCAATTGTTATCAAAATTAGGTAATCTTATCTTACGGCTAAAATATATAAAAACTCAACAACTTGCAATTTTTTATAGCATCACTCAAGATTAGTTATAGTGGTTTTGATAATTAATACATTGATAAAAAATATTTTCAAGAGGATTTCAGCGTTGCTATGCAAGCGAATTATCCTCTAGGATCTGATCATGAGTCACTTTGCGCATCGTGATTTGACCTTTTTCTAACAGACTAATTTTGTTACTCTTGCAAAGATGCAGAGGTTTACATCAGAGTAACTTACGTTCCTTTTTTTAATAAAACAGCAATGTCATTATTTTAATTGTTGTCGAGCAATAAATAGCTGGTCATTTAACGTCAAGTTGGCGTAGCACTTTATTAGAAACAAATACCGGCGCTCTTAACAACACGTGATTGTGCTGTATCTATGCAATATTTTATAAATAACGTTCAAACAAAGACTTTCATGAAACGTGTGTTTTCACATTGGCGCTAATAGTTATTTAATGACGCTATTACGAAACTACGTATTAACTCTAGCTACAGGCTACTAATATACAAACAAGATTTTACTCCAACAAAAAACAGAACGTATATTAGATTGAAAGTTGCAAGACAATTTTCACATATTGTTCTAATTTCTATAGTTTCTACTTAGGGGAAAGGTGTACGAAATGATCCCCGTAAGGGAGAATGGTTACTGTATCCAACATATTTATGTTAGAGCAAACGTTGAAAGGGCTTTTAATCATATTAGTGCTGATATACTGGCAGGTATTCTTTTTCAGTTTGCTTATATTTTTAGAATTATTTAGCATTTTCTGAAAGTTTACGAAAGGATCATTTTGTACAATGATCCCTGTGGTAGGGTCAAAATGATCCTGGGGATCGTCTTACATTCTTAGTTAAAATAAAATATTACACATATATGCATTTATTTTAAAAGTACTTAGTACAGACTTATAATTATTAGTCTTTCACAATATTCATCTTCACAAGTTATTTGAACCTTTTTGTGCTTGAATTCTACTTAATCAAAAATCCAATTGTTTCGTTGTATTCCCAAAGCGACTTTCGATGCAAAAGTTACATTGAAATCTTCTTCATCATTATCAAGTTGAGCTCCATTTAACGCAAAGAACCCAACCCTCTCCCCTGGCGTCTTTCGAATATAGCTCTATGTAAAACATGTGCTCTGCATCCTCTTCATCTACTGAAGATTCAGACTCGCTTCTTGCTCTCTTTTTTCTTTTTCCAATCCCTTGGTTTGTTTTTTTTTCCAACTCCTTTTCTGTTAATTTTCTTGTCATTTATTGGTTTCTTAGCTTTTTATATTCGTGACCTTTTTTTCTTCTATTTCTATTTTTTCTGCGATTCTTCTTCTAAATAGTTTTTGTAAGGCGTGCTTATCAAAATCGATGTATTTATGTTTTTGTTCTTTATATTACTGTTTCTTTTTTCTTCTATATTTGGTATAGGTCGAATGTCTCGTGGTGCAAAAACTCCAAAAGAAGTGGACGAAGATTTGATTTTTGGGATCATTTTATACCCGCATAAAGGAATCGTTTAACTCCAATAATATAACTTGCAAATGTTGTCGAGAAATAACCTCAAAATATAACCGTAAAGAGAATCAAAACGTGTTGGAAATAATTTTAAATATTAATATAAGTCGATACTAAAACAATAATTTATGAAGAAACATTGAAATTATAAGAATCTAACGTTGATTTTATGCTTACCTTAGATTAAACACATCAATTTTCAATTTTTTGTTGTAATACAATACCACAATTCTTGCACCACCATGGCACTTCGTAAAGCAACCAAGGGGCGTACAGGGAAGATGTCAACGCACAAATTAGGTAGATGACACTAGTAATTTTTTTTATAATAGTTGGGAATCATTTCAATCACATTTAGACGTAGACCGAGTTCCGAGTACCTACAAGGTTTGGATTCGGTACCCAGCGAATCCGCCACTTTTTTTAAAATCCGACCAGGTACCGAATAATGGCGCAGTACCAACTAATTTTACCACCCCTAACGACAGGATTAACCACAGTCCAATCTTGACCCAAGATTGTTCAATTCCAGTCCGAAATTAGTAACCAATATCGGACCCAAGCATGGTAAATGTATGGTTTGCCTCTTCGGCCCAAACGACGACTGAACAGCCAATACTGAACCACAGCTTAATGAGCAATAGTAACTCATGATTGGACTGGCAATATTGGATCAAGACTTGGTAAAACGTGAATAAACCTAGTTTTTACATTTGAAGTATGACCAAATATTAAACCGTTATTGACAAGCAAATGCTTGGCTGCCCCAGTATTGGAACAAACTTAGGGAAACATTAATGTATCTAGCCTTGACATTTGAAGATTAGAAGAACTTTGAGTCATTATTGACAAACCTATGCTTGACTTCCCACCACTAATCCAGGTTTGGGCTTGTCGTCAGGTTCGGCATTTCCTATATAGGAGAGAAAACAGAAAAAGCAAACACCAGCAATAATAATTGACGAAGTACAACAAAAAGCCTTCTTATCTTATCGACCCCCAATTTAGTAAGGAAGCGATTTTCTTGTTCCAATCCTACCCGACATAGAGCATCTTTAATGATTTCCGAAGGGCGCAGGGACTGGTTCAAAGCAAATGAAAAATATTAGCACATGCACTCAGAGAAAACTGTAGAACAAACTTCTACAATTGTAAAACTTTTCATTACAAGTAGTAGCGAATATAGGGACAGAAACAAGTTGTAGTGAAAATTAATATAATATTGTAATTACTCTATTGTCTACAAACTGTTTGTCTCTCTACCACAACGTTAAAGAATATGTACTACAAGTTTCTCTTAAAAATTACTTTTCATTGTAGGATATTTCAATACAATAATTAGAAAAAAATTATACAAAATTGTAGAATATTTCTCTACAGCAATTAAGAATGAATTATACAATATAATGTTACGCATCTTTACAAAAAGTAGTTGAGTTTACCATTGCATTGCAGTANATCAGTAGAAGCCACTTAACAAACACTGACGCGTAGTAACACCATACAAGCGAAGAAACTTATTGCACAATATTAGCAAATATACGAGATCACACCCTATTTGTACTGAGTCAGAACAAAAAACTGAAACGCAATAAATATATTTAATAAAAATTGCTAATTTTTCCTTATATTTTCTACAAAATTTGTTTAAGCTTTCTACAATTTATAATGAAATTCACAAAGTTGTTGTCGTAAATATTTCATTCAAATTGTAAGAAATTTGCCTGAGCCCCTTTCGATATTTCTTCACTTGACTTTGACACATAATTAGCATACAAATAGTACATTATTCTCATACCAATTTTGTTTGGATTCGCAATAACCTAGGGGTATAATTTTTTATTTTGCCGGTCAGAGTGCCAATGAGAAAAAGTACCGGCTGTAATGAGATCGTATGAAGGATTCGTAACATTACAATTTCACGTTATTATATCCAAATTTGTTGTCATTATTACCAAAATTTTTAGGTTTGTTTTATATGATTTAAAGTTGACGTTACGTCACTATATTTCATTTATTGCTATGTTGCTAAAAATTATTATTATTTTACTTTCTTTTTATAATTTTTCTCATATTGTGTTGGAACACGATACTTTACGGGTGTGAAACATGGACGATGGGCGCGGCGGAAAAGAAAAGGTTAGAAGCGTTCGAAATCTGGTGTTACCGGCAAATGATAAAGATATCGTGGACAGTGAAAGATAGAAATAAAGATATATTAGAAAGAACAGATGACTCTATGGACGTCAATAAATGAAAGTTGCAAGACAATTTTCACATATTGTTCTAATTTCTATAGTTTCTACTTAGGGGAAAGGTGTACGAAATGATCCCCGTAAGGGAGAATGGTTACTGTATCCAACATATTTATGTTAGAGCAAACGTTGAAAGGGCTTTTAATCATATTAGTGCTGATATACTGGCAGGTATTCTTTTTCAGTTTGCTTATATTTTTAGAATTATTTAGCATTTTCTGAAAGTTTACGAAAGGATCATTTTGTACAATGATCCCTGTGGTAGGGTCAAAATGATCCTGGGGATCGTCTTACATTCTTAGTTAAAATAAAATATTACACATATATGCATTTATTTTAAAAGTACTTAGTACAGACTTATAATTATTACTCTTTCACAATATTCATCTTCACAAGTTATTTGAACCTTTTTGTGCTTGAATTCTACTTAATCAAAAATCCAATTGTTTCGTTGTATTCCCAAAGCGACTTTCGATGCAAAAGTTACATTGAAATCTTCTTCATCATTATCAAATTGAGCTCCATTTAACGCAAAGAACCCAACCCTCTCCCCTGGCGTCTTTCGAATATAGCTCTATGTAAAACATGTGCTCTGCATCCTCTTCATCTACTGAAGATTCAGACTCGCTTCTTGCTCTCTTTTTTCTTTTTCCAATCCCTTGGTTTGTTTTTTTTTCCAACTCCTTTTCTGTTAATTTTCTTGTCATTTATTGGTTTCTTAGCTTTTTATATTCGTGACCTTTTTTTCTTCTATTTCTATTTTTTCTGCGATTCTTCTTCTAAATAGTTTTTGTAAGGCGTGCTTATCAAAATCGATGTATTTATGTTTTTGTTCTTTATATTACTGTTTCTTTTTTCTTCTATATTTGGTATAGGTCGAATGTCTCGTGGTGCAAAAACTCCAAAAGAAGTGGACGAAGATTTGATTTTTGGGATCATTTTATACCCGCATAAAGGAATCGTTTAACTCCAATAATATAACTTGCAAATGTTGTCGAAAAATAACCTCAAAATATAACCGTAAAGAGAATCAAAACGTGTTGGAAATAATTTTAAATATTAATATAAGTCGCTACTAAAACAATAATTTATGAAGAAACATTGAAATTATAAGAATCTAACGTTGATTTTATGCTTACCTTAGATTAAACACATCAATTTTCAATTTTTTGTTGTAACACAATACACAATACTCGCACCACCATATGGCACTTTGTAAAACAACCAAGGGGCGTACAGGGAAGATGTTAACGCACAAATTAGGTAGATGACACTAGTAGTTTTTTTTTATAATAGTTGGGAATCATTTCAATTACATTTAGACGTAGACCGAGTTCCGAGTACCTACAAGGTTTGGATTCGGTACCCAGCGAATCCGCCACTTTTTTTAAAATCCGACCAGGTACCGAATAATGGCGCAGTACCAACTAATTTTACCACCCCTAACGACAGGATTAACCACAGTCCAATCTTGACCCAAGATTGTTCAATTCCAGTCCGAAATTAGTAACCAATATCGGACCCAAGCATGGTAAATGTATGGTTTGCCTCTTCGGCCCAAACGACGACTGAACAGCCAATACTGAACCACAGCTTAATGAGCAATAGTAACTCATGATTGGACTGGCAATATTGGATCAAGACTTGGTAAAACGTGAATAAACCTAGTTTTTACATTTGAAGTATGACCAAATATTAAACCGTTATTGACAAGCAAATGCTTGGCTGCCCCAGTATTGGAACAAACTTAGGGAAACATTAATGTATCTAGCCTTGACATTTGAAGATTAGAAGAACTTTGAGTCATTATTGACAAACCTATGCTTGACTTCCCACCACTAATCCAGGTTTGGGCTTGTCGTCAGGTTCGGCATTTCCTATATAGGAGAGAAAACAGAAAAAGCAAACACCAGCAATAATAATTGACGAAGTACAACAAAAAGCCTTCTTATCTTATCGACCCCCAATTTAGTAAGGAAGCGATTTTCTTGTTCCAATCCTACCCGACATAGAGCATCTTTAATGATTTCCGAAGGGCGCAGGGACTGGTTCAAAGCAAATGAAAAATATTAGCACATGCACTCAGAGAAAACTGTAGAACAAACTTCTACAATTGTAAAACTTTTCATTACAAGTAGTAGCGAATATAGGGACAGAAACAAGTTGTAGTGAAAATTAATTTAATACTGTAATTACTCTATTGTCTACAAACTGTTTGTCTTTCTACCACAACGTTAAAGAATATGTAATACAAGTTTCTCTTAAAAATTACTTTTCATTGTAGGATATTTCAATACAGTAATTAGAAAAAAAATTATACAAAATTGTAGAATATTTCTCTACAACAATTAAGAATGAATTATACAATTTAGTGTTACGCATCTTTACAAAAAGTAGTTGACTTTACCATTGCATTGCAGTACATTTGAAAATATATTGTAGTGGGTATTTCTAGAATTGTGTAGTCTACCTTTGGGTTGTAATGATGTATTAATCAGTACAATTATTGATTTTATTTTTAATCAATTTAATCTCACCAGAAGCTATAATGAATATGTAGAAAAGTGTACAAATAAAACAATCAGTTATTAAAATCATGTATTTAAAAAAGCATAAAACATAATATTAACTTATAACAAGGAACAAAAACTTGAAAGCTTACAAAGTAGACGTTCTTTTCTGAAAATAAATAATAAATACTTCTACCCATTCTGTTTCAAGTAAATGACTTCTATCGAATTCAATCATCAGCTAAATCTTGAAAACCCCACTCAGACAATTTTCCTCTTGTAAAAGCATCCATAATAATGAGCAGCAGGCTGTTAAAAAAATAGATTTCAGATGAACGTTAAAAAGACGGATATGTTTCTATTATCCTGTAAAATTGATAACTTTTNGATACGTAATAAATCAGATATTTAGGATAGGTTAGGTTATATATGTAAATAGATATTTTTATTCAGTACCAGGTATTGGGCCGTATTTATAAAAATAAAGCATTTATTTTTAAGTAAAAGGTAGAAGTAAAAACTTTTGCTACAATTCGTATTCAAAGTAATAGGTGCAGATTAGTCCCTATTGATTTCGACAAACTAATTGAACTTGCATTGTGCAATCAACGTGTGTGTGTTCCGTGACAGCTGTTTATATTATTTGTTTAATACATTCCTGATTTACTTGTGCAGTGTTGAAAGTTAGCATATTTAAAATGGTTCGCACAATAACCGAGAAATATTTTCATTTCCTGCACAGGTGACAGGGCTGCTCCAGGTGTTTCGGAATACGCACCAAGAAAGCGGTCCGTCAACCACACGACATTCTCCTCAAATCTAAATAACGATTTAAAATCTGATTCTCGTGGTGTACGTTTTGGTTTGCAGTATTTTCTTGTATGTAAATGCATCATATCAGCCATAACAAGTACAACACTAAGACCATGCTACTAAAGATTACTTATAAGTCCTTTTAGATAGATTTTAACACAACAACAGTCCTACAAATATATAAATTTTTACGTTACAAGCTGTGTGATATCTCGGCAGCTACTGAAACGTTGAAAAAGTTGTTGTGAACCTAGATTCCTTTTTTTAGAAGTAGATCCTTTAGTTTTTGAGCAGATTTTTTTACAAATACAAATGATGTAAAACCTTTTACTTTAAAGTAAACCCTAGAAGCAAAACCTTTTCCTTCGCTTTTTTTATGGATATACCTTGAAGGAATTGCTTCAATTTTTGGAAGCAAAAGGTATAAGGCTTCTTTTTATAAATACCACATACTGTATATCTGCAGTAGCAGTTGGTGTACTGGGAAATTATTCGCGTGGACCTTAAGGGATGCACGAGTGATGCAACACAGAATCCAGATCCACACCAAGGCTTGTTCGAAGAGCTTTACAATGTTTAAATATAATTTTAAAATACCAGCCGATGTTTATTCGCGGCGAGTTGGACGCAGCACGAAGAAGGCGACTTATCCGTTGTTTTACAAGCTCTTACTTGCACGTTTGAATTTTGTCTCTTCAAGGAGTTTTTCCAGAAAATCCATAACCAAGGTTTTAATAAATCAAATCTTTTTATTTTCGTATGTATGTCTGTCGCAACGGATAATTACGTTATTGACTTAATTAGACATTTGTAGACGTCCGTTATTTCAAGTAAGAATTCCCTAGAATTATAATAATTATGTAACCTTCTCTCTTTCATTGTAACCAATAAACATAAAATACTAATTTTATTCTGATTGAATTATCGGTTAACTTGAAATTCGTTCTTATCAAGAAATTCCCGATTACCTTGTCATTTACATAAATGCTACTTTGTTTATAGAAACGTCAATAAACATGACAGGCATAAAATCGGCGCTATTTTGTACCTTTTCGTGAGCATTTATTCCACATTTCACTCATTATTGTGCTTGGTTATTATTTGTGGCAAACTAAACGCTAAAGAAAATGTTTTTCCAAGTTTGCTCGTCGAGGCTGCAGCTCGTCACTGCCGCCCTTTTAATCGATCCATTCAAAATATGCCTTTGCGTGATAATAGCGACTTTTTAAACACACGAAGAAAATGTATCTAAGACGTCTGCTATTTTCTGATAAAACATGGATGCAATAAAATTCGCAGAAAGGATACAAATTAAACACAAATATGCCTAACTGCAAAAGAATAAATAATTTAAATATCATTGTTGCGTCTTAACCAATTGTTAAAACGCTGTATTAAAATACAGATTGTAGTTCGAATTAATTTTTATTTTTTGTGCAAGTACAAAGTTTTTTCTTTTTTTTTTGTTACAAGTCAACTGTCCTTATTGGAGTTCAATTTTAGTCTCTTTTAAAACTTAAGTTAAAATGTATCCAGTACCGTCGCCACCCCTCACCCTCGGTTACTTAGTCAGGGTCACTTCATGACGGTACGGTGCGCTTTCTAAAAAACTACAACTTATAATTTATGACATGACCGATCACCCTCGGCATGCTGTTAAAAAATAGTCCCCTAAAAATTGTTCCTGCACTTTCTAAATTTACAATCTATTTACAGTTCTTTACAATTTCGAGATTTCTCTTTCTAAGAAAAGGTCTCAACATACCGCCCGCCTTGAAAGAGTATCTTTCAACATAATAAATTATATCCAACTACAAATAATAACATCAATATACAATTTTATACACCTTAAACAGTTAAAATCATCCCTAGCATTAAAATTAATATAATACACACGTTTTATACAATAATCTTAGATACTACAAAATTATTTCACCCATATTTACACAGTTATATTTACACACAATAATGATACGTTACACATTTTTTTTTCAGTTTTATTTAATTTCATTACTATAATACTAGCTTATTCACTAATTGTCCCATAGATCAGTTTTTACTATATTATCCTTATCATATATGCTCAGTCTGTTTCTTTCTTACTTGGTAATTTGTATATTTTTGATACAGGTCTTTTAATTGTTCCTTTTGCTACGCGCACTGACACTACACGAGTCACATTATCACTTCCCACATGTGTATTAACAATACGTCCTAAAGGCCACTGCATCGGCGGTGTGTTATCCTCTCGTACCAGTACCATATCTCCAGGATTCAAATTTAGTTCTGTAGATTTAGTCCATTTTTTCCTTGGTTGTAATATCGGGAGATATTCGAGGTGCCAACGTTTCCAAAAATGTTGTAACATTTGTTGCAGATGTTGATAACGATTAAGTTTGTGCGTGGTTTCATCGCACAGGTCTGCCTGTGGTAGTGCTGTTAATAAGTCTCCAATAAGGAAATGTCCAGGGGTTAAAGTGGAGAGGTCATTGGGATCGTTAGACAGAGGAAACAAAGGTCTGGAATTAAGGCATGCTTCAACTTGTGTTAACAATGTGTACAGTTCTTCGAATGTGAGCCTTGTCTCACCTATTACTCGTTTTAAATGATATTTTGCAGATTTTACTGCGCTCTCCCATAAACCGCCGAAATGCGGCGCATGAGGAGGAATAAAATGCCAGTCAATATTTATATTTGATGCATATTCCCTGACATTATTTTGAAATGTTGTGCTTTTTAGAAAGTGTCCTAGTTCAACTAATTCATTTCGTGCACCAACAAAATTTTTTCCGTTGTCTGAATATATCGCTTTACAAATACCCCTACGAGAAATAAAACGCTTCAAGCAATTTAAAAATGCGTTTGTAGTTAAGTCAGAAACTAATTCAATGTGAACAGCTTTAGTACTGAAACAAACAAAAATACAAATATAAGCCTTTATAGCAACACGTGAGCGTAGTTTTTCTTTGATTAAAAATGGGCCGGCATAATCGACCCCACAAACATAAAATGCACGCATTTGCGTTATTCGTGATAAAGGCAAATCACCCATTAAATATACTGATTGCTTAGGATTGAATCTAAAACACGTTATACATTGCCTTAGGATTTTTTTAATTTGATTTTTTGCTGCAAGTAACCAAAAACGTTTACGTAATGATACAAGTACAGTTTGGCAACCTGCATGTAACAATCTTTTATGTTCAGATTCAATTAATAAGTGCGCAAATCGGTGTTTAGCGGAAAGTATCATTTGATGCCTTTGATCATACGGAATAGAGGCATTTTTTAACCTACCTCCTACTCTTAATAATCTAGATTCGTCTAAAAATGGATTAAGTTGCAATAAGTTACTAGTCTTTGATAGTTTCTTAAATTTTTCTAGTTCTAATATTTCCTTTGAAAATGTTTGTTGCTGGGAAAGTTTGACTAAATAATTAGTTGCACATTCTAGTTCTATACTACTTAACGCTATGTTCGATTCTTTACTTGTTCTAGTTTTATATTGTGTTACGTTGGTGCTAATATTCCTTAATTTGATTGCCTCTCTACAATTTTTAATAAAACGNTTTAAGCTTTCTACAATTTATAATGAAATTCACAAAGTTGTTGTCGTAAATATTTCATTCAAATTGTAAGAAATTTGCCTGAGCCCCTTTCGATATTTCTTCACTTGACTTTGACACATAATTAGCATACAAATAGTACATTATTCTCATACCAATTTTGTTTGGATTCGCAATAACCTAGGGGTATAATTTTTTATTTTGCCGGTCAGAGTGCCAATGAGAAAAAGTACCGGCTGTAATGAGATCGTATGAAGGATTCGTAACATTACAATTTCACGTTATTATATCCAAATTTGTTGTCATTATTACCAAAATTTTTAGGTTTGTTTTATATGATTTAAAGTTGACGTTACGTCACTATATTTCATTTATTGCTATGTTGCTAAAAATTATTATTATTTTACTTTCTTTTTATAATTTTTCTCATATTGTGTTGGAACACGATACTTTACGGGTGTGAAACATGGACGATGGGCGCGGCGGAAAAGAAAATGTTAGAAGCGTTCGAAATCTGGTGTTACCGGCAAATGATAAAGATATCGTGGACAGAGAAAGATAGAAATGAAGATGTATTAGAAAGAACAGATGACTCTATGGACGTCAATAAAAAATAGGCGAGATAGGTTGGTAGGACACCTTCTCAGACATGAAGAGCTAGTCAGAGACACATTAGAGGGTGAAACAGGAGTAAAGGTAGACCTGGATTAGATTAATGTTCTCAAATAGTTAAGGACTAGGGATATTCTAGTTTTATAGAAATGTGATGATTAGCTCAGAATAGAAAAGAATGGGATGCGTGTCCAACTTGTCTTAGGACTGACGATCTTATGATGGTATGATGACTGTATTTTTAAAGACGTCTAAGTCAAAATAAAAATTAACATTTAATATTAAACAAATAAAAAGTTCATAGTCAGCGCATCGCAAGCAGTTTCGACAGAACACCGACCAACACTACTTGTTGCCTCGAGACAGCGTTTTATGGAGTACCACAAACGGTGTGATGAACGCCATCTGTGGCAGTGCACATACAGGGTGTCCCATTTATAATAATTAAAAAAAATTGGCAGTTATAGGGACTTCCGATAAAAGTGAAAACTTAGAACTTTTAGTATTAGAATTTGAAATTTCACTATGTTTGAATAAAAATTATCAATTTTGTTATCAATCATATGCATGTTTATATGGTTTTTTATTATTCAAATATTTACATAAATTTCAATTTACTTGATTTTTAACATTGTTTGCATCATTGTCATCATTAATTTGAACAATACTTAGACTTTTTGTACTTTCAATTATTTCATTGTGTTCTAAAAAAGATACAATAGACTTATGGTAACTAAAGTAAGAAAACATAGCTTCCTGACACAAAATACAAAAAAAAAAGTGTTATACAATTTTTCAATCCAGTGACAATTGAGCTCGCAAATCGTCAACCAACTGACGGTTGAATAAGAACCCTACTAGAATGCACTATCACACTACTAATTGTCCTTATTGTAATAGTCTTTTATAAAATGACCACTAAATAAATAAACTAACACTAACAAACAAGTACATTCCACAACAATCCAAAGCAAACTGAACAACCTGTTAGAAACTACGGCATTATGTGTATTTATTCCAGTTACTTCTAGAAGTGTAATTATATGATATTTAGCTTTTTACATTCAATGAAAACAAAATAACCAACTTGGTCCTTCTGGACACATCCTTGTATTACTCCACGTGGGGTTAATGAGCCCAGCCAGGCAAAACTAACGTCAGAATGAGCAGGTTAACACATGTGTTTGGTCAAAGTAGGTCTGCATCTTGTCCCAACTTTTACAACCATTACACATGCATTTGTTTTCGTACACTAGTACGTTATGGCTGCGGAAACCGTGTTGGAAGTCGGGGAGAATGTTGTTCTGCTCCACGTGGTCTCAGAGCCGATCGAGAAGGATGGATTCCACTACTTTGCTCAACGAACTGAGCAGGCTGATGGGCCTGTAGCTTGAGGGAGAGCTGAGGGGCTTCCCTTTTTTTGGGAGACAGATGACAGTGGCTTCTTTCCATACCAAAGGAAAGTGGTGCAGCCGCATGATAGCGTATGTGATGCGATTATGTGCTTTGGTGGCAGGACTTTGAGGACTCCGTTGGGAATTTCGTCAGCGCCAGGGGCTTTTCTCTTTTTCAGAGAACGAATGGTAAGGAAGATCTCGCGGAGTGTAGTGTGTCTTAATTCGGAATTTTTTGGAATGAAGTTTTTGGAGATGACTTTGCTACGCTCATGAAAGTTGGCAAGGTCCACTGGACTAGGTAGTGGGGAGCACTGGAGGCATAAAGAGTATGCGAAAATTGCAGCTTTTTCTTCGTCTGAAGAGTAGGTGGAGTCGTTCTGTTATGAAGGGAACGGATCACTTTCCAGGCGCTTCGGGGATGCCGGGCTTTTCTCTTTTTCAGAGATCGGATGGTGAGGAAGATTTCACGTGGGGAAGTGTGCCTGAAGTCGCTAACGGTTGGGACGAAGTTTTGAGAGCCGGCTTTGGTTTTCTCGTGAAAGTTGGCTAAATCCACCGGGTTGGGTAGTGGAGAGCACTGGAGACAGAGAGAGTCTGCGAAGATTGCAGCTTTTTCCTCATCTGAAGTGTATAGGGAACTACCTTGTTTTAATAGTGGGAGATGGGGAGCTCTGTTTCGGAGAGAGCGGATCACTTTCCATGTGCTTTTGAGGTGCAGTTCTGCTTGAGCGATGTATTCGTCAAACGAGGCGCTGCGGAATTCCGTTAGTCGAGTTTTGAGTTCTCGCTGAATGGCGTTTAGTTCGGCACGATGTGCGGGATTGTGGTGTTTTTGCCACTGGTGGCGGGTTCTGTTCTGCCTCTTAAGAAGAGCATGAATATCTGCTGGGAGGGTTCTGTCCTTGGCGGGCGTGGGGCGAGGCGAAGTGGAGATCTCGATTGCGTTGGTAATCTCGTTTGAAACCTTCTGTGGCCAGGCCGGCCGCTATTATCCACCGGCGCGGCGAGTTGGTTCGCCTACTCCCTCCACCGAGCAGCGGTAGCGTGCTCTGATTGGTTCGCGCGATCGACGCGCTGTTACTATACATACTGGTGGTGGTGGAGCAGGCTCGGTTTCGGTGGCTGGCGGTCGAATGGTAAACATCGCGCTCGTCTTGGAAGGCTCCAAGCCGGCGGCGGTAACTCGCTGGTGTAATCGTTTGAAAGCACGGACTGGCTAGAGAACGATTATAATGCTTATCGGTCGTGTTGTCTGCTACAGCGGTTGCTGGTAGACTGTGTGACGACGAATGAATGAACGAACGAACGAACTTTTTTTTTCGTCTCAACAATAACAATTTTGAGCTTAAAAAGCTATGAAATTGTGATCCTCATGATTTCTAGTGTTTAGGATATTGTCATGGAAAATTGTAATTGTATTTAAACTTCATCCTTTTTTTTTTTTTTNCGTTACACATCTTATAGCGATATATCCGTTATATTTATGTATTTTGTTACGAGTTGGAGGGCAGGACTAAGAGTTTTTCGCGAGTTAGCGGCTTATATCTCGCGTATAACGTGGCTTAGAAACCGTTCGTCCATTAAGTGTGGCACTAAAAAGATTACGCTAAGAGAAGGTAATATAATGTGCTATATAAAAAGGTCCATTATTTTTTACGATAATTCCGGCAAACTTTCGGGGTTGCGAAACTTGTCCTAGATTAAGCTCTCCGCTGAGATTATTAAAATCTAACATCGAAATTTGATCAATTTGCTTTCAAAACAAATAATATACAGGGTTATAGGAAATTACGTCAAAAACGAGGAATTACCGGTGTCAGGACGATTGCGAACCTGGGGCATTTGCGGACCTCATCCTAATTATCGTTTTTAAATGTTCTTAATAACTGATAATTGCATTTTTTGTAGAAAATTAATAATGTAATGATAACTAAATAATATCTAATAACAACTATTAAATCTTAACTAGAATTCTACAGAGGAGGATGGAAGAACTATTAAGGGAAGATCAATTTGGGTTTAGAAGAAATAGAGGAACGCGGGAGGCCATTCTAGCTTTACGGGTAACAATACAAAAAGGAAAGTGTGTACATAGGATTTGTAGATTTAGAAAAAGCTTTTGACAATGTTAAATGGGACAAGATGTTAAATATACTTAAAAATATAGGAGGGATGAGTTACAAAGGTGGAAGAGTGATACTTAGTTTGTATAAAGAGCAACAGGCAGTTATAGAGCTAGGGCTGCAACGTAGAGAAGTAAATATTAGGAAGGCAGTCAGACAAGGATGCACACTGTCACCGCTACTTTTTAATCTATACATCGAAGACGCGATCAGCACAATTAAAGACAGTAAAACTGTAGGGATAGATATACAGGGGCAAAAGATAAGTATGCTTAGATTTGCAGATGATAAAGCAGTATTAGCATCTAGCAAGGACGAGTTAGATATAACGTTAAATAAAGTAAAAGTGGTGTTACAAAACAGTATATAACAGACCTAGGTTAGATTACTGTTCGCAAATAGTTAAGGATGTGGGTTGTTCTAGGTTTAGGAAATGCGAAGTTTATCTCAGGATAGGAATGAGTGGAGGTGCGTGTCCAACCAGTCTTAGGAGGGTAGTTAGGTATATAAAAATATGAAAACGTCGTTTAGTTTGATTGCAATTTCAATTTTAATCTGCCTGTTTTTATTCCAAATTTCGAATTCATTTAAAAAGTTAAAGCTTTTGGTGAATAAACATAATTTTCATGCAGCAATGTGGGCC
Source organism: Agrilus planipennis (assembly GCF_000699045.2). Lineage (NCBI taxonomy): Eukaryota > Metazoa > Arthropoda > Insecta > Coleoptera > Buprestidae > Agrilus > Agrilus planipennis. Next base: position 76,050 of record NW_020439798.1, read on the forward strand.
TAATGGAATTCCACCCTGCGCAATCGCTATATGCTACCTTAAGGATTTGCGGTATTCAACTGTTTTCATAACATGTCCCTGTATATTAATTACTGACGTCAGATAATACTAATTGTAAATACTTATGCAAAAGGACTGCAAGCATCATCGGTATATCACTCAACTTCTAATAGGTACTAACAGACTCGCCATTTCTAATTTTTCTTGTCATTTCTCGACACAAAAAAAGCACATAAACCAAAAGAAAACAAAAGATAAATGGGTTGGTGTTGCAAGTGCATTATGTACCATATTCAGTGTTCATGACATTATTTATTGAACTGTCAATGTAAATTATTAACTATTTAGTTTTGAGGTTTTCATAAAGTTTAGATCCAAACTTCTGTATCGACATTCTGTCATCACAGACTAGCAAAATAGCAATTATACACAATTAGGTATAATAGAATCTGTATGTATGTAACGTATGAAACACGTATTGTAATATTTATGTAACCATCTACTTTTCGCATTTCCGTTAGCCTCTGGTATAGAGTATTTATGATTGTTATGTCAAGATATTCGAGAATTAGTAATCATTATTCTTGCAGTAAGTTTTATAATGTAATTGGAATGTGAACTGTTGAAGAAAATACATTCTTTTTTTAAAATTAGTATAGGTACACTGATTATGAACAATATTTTCAGCATATGCAGGTGGTTTTTATTTTAGTTTCTATTTTAATATAGGTGGTATAAAGGTTAGTGAAAGATAATAAAAATGTTTATTTTAATGTCCATTCGTAATTACAATTGGAACTGCAAAATTGATCAGTCAAATTTCAAATTAAACTGTCTCTTGCTTAATTAAAAGGGTAATTTGTTTAATTAAACTGTTTAACGAAGCAAAAACATAAAACGCCATTACATTTGCGATAGGCATTTCATGTCGAATTAGTAAAGCGTAAAATTGTACAAATCAACTATCTTACTATCAATAATTCCGTAATAGCAAGGATGAAAATAATTTAAATTTTTTGTTCTACGTATAACTCAACATAATGGTTGTATTGAAAAAAAAATATTGATAAAAGTTGTAGACAATTTAAAAACTTTTAATTTGAGCAGTGATGAAAAGTTCAATTTCGTTGAGTAGTTATTACGAAAATGACGAAAAACGGTTAAACTTCATATCATTGAGGAACGAACATAAAGCCTTGGTTTTTAAGATTCCATCGCAAAATAGTCAATGATGGTCGTGGACGATAAGTTCGTTTTAATATCTAAGTCCTGTTATCTTTAAAAACTACAAAAAATTTCAATACGTTTAAATAGAAGTTATGTCAAATATCCCTAATGTGTTTGGCAACCTTATACAATAAAAATTGTTTCTAGTTGAGTGAGCGTAAGAAATGGAGTAGAATAATCAAATAAAAATAAATAAACGGTAGAATATACCATACATGGGACCGTCTATATCGGGGCTAGATTGAGGTGGAAGGACGTCGTAAGGTTAAACAGTGGAAATTGTGGAAAATTACTTTTAGGCTTACATTCCTGTAAACAAAACACTTTGTTCTTATTGTTTTTTCTGCAGTATCCTTATGAACAAGAACAACAAGAACGAAACAAATGTTGCCCTACTCCTGTCCAAGGAATGTTCTTCCAAAAAGACTGAAAATTAGTAAATTCTAAAAAGAATTTGAAAAATATTCGTCTGATCTAATTGGTTCTGATATGACTCGATACGTAATAAATCAGATATTTAGGATAGGTTAGGTTATATATGTAAATAGATATTTTTATTCAGTACCAGGTATTGGGCCGTATTTATAAAAATAAAGCATTTATTTTTAAGTAAAAGGTAGAAGTAAAAACTTTTGCTACAATTCGTATTCAAAGTAATAGGTGCAGATTAGTCCCTATTGATTTCGACAAACTAATTGAACTTGCATTGTGCAATCAACGTGTGTGTGTTCCGTGACAGCTGTTTATATTATTTGTTTAATACATTCCTGATTTACTTGTGCAGTGTTGAAAGTTAGCATATTTAAAATGGTTCGCACAATAACCGAGAAATATTTTCATTTCCTGCACAGGTGACAGGGCTGCTCCAGGTGTTTCGGAATACGCACCAAGAAAGCGGTCCGTCAACCACACGACATTCTCCTCAAATCTAAATAACGATTTAAAATCTGATTCTCGTGGTGTACGTTTTGGTTTGCAGTATTTTCTTGTATGTAAATGCATCATATCAGCCATAACAAGTACAACACTAAGACCATGCTACTAAAGATTACTTATAAGTCCTTTTAGATAGATTTTAACACAACAACAGTCCTACAAATATATAAATTTTTACGTTACAAGCTGTGTGATATCTCGGCAGCTACTGAAACGTTGAAAAAGTTGTTGTGAACCTAGATTCCTTTTTTTAGAAGTAGATCCTTTAGTTTTTGAGCAGATTTTTTTACAAATACAAATGATGTAAAACCTTTTACTTTAAAGTAAACCCTAGAAGCAAAACCTTTTCCTTCGCTTTTTTTATGGATATACCTTGAAGGAATTGCTTCAATTTTTGGAAGCAAAAGGTATAAGGCTTCTTTTTATAAATACCACATACTGTATATCTGCAGTAGCAGTTGGTGTACTGGGAAATTATTCGCGTGGACCTTAAGGGATGCACGAGTGATGCAACACAGAATCCAGATCCACACCAAGGCTTGTTCGAAGAGCTTTACAATGTTTAAATATAATTTTAAAATACCAGCCGATGTTTATTCGCGGCGAGTTGGACGCAGCACGAAGAAGGCGACTTATCCGTTGTTTTACAAGCTCTTACTTGCACGTTTGAATTTTGTCTCTTCAAGGAGTTTTTCCAGAAAATCCATAACCAAGGTTTTAATAAATCAAATCTTTTTATTTTCGTATGTATGTCTGTCGCAACGGATAATTACGTTATTGACTTAATTAGACATTTGTAGACGTCCGTTATTTCAAGTAAGAATTCCCTAGAATTATAATAATTATGTAACCTTCTCTCTTTCATTGTAACCAATAAACATAAAATACTAATTTTATTCTGATTGAATTATCGGTTAACTTGAAATTCGTTCTTATCAAGAAATTCCCGATTACCTTGTCATTTACATAAATGCTACTTTGTTTATAGAAACGTCAATAAACATGACAGGCATAAAATCGGCGCTATTTTGTACCTTTTCGTGAGCATTTATTCCACATTTCACTCATTATTGTGCTTGGTTATTATTTGTGGCAAACTAAACGCTAAAGAAAATGTTTTTCCAAGTTTGCTCGTCGAGGCTGCAGCTCGTCACTGCCGCCCTTTTAATCGATCCATTCAAAATATGCCTTTGCGTGATAATAGCGACTTTTTAAACACACGAAGAAAATGTATCTAAGACGTCTGCTATTTTCTGATAAAACATGGATGCAATAAAATTCGCAGAAAGGATACAAATTAAACACAAATATGCCTAACTGCAAAAGAATAAATAATTTAAATATCATTGTTGCGTCTTAACCAATTGTTAAAACGCTGTATTAAAATACAGATTGTAGTTCGAATTAATTTTTATTTTTTGTGCAAGTACAAAGTTTTTTCTTTTTTTTTTGTTACAAGTCAACTGTCCTTATTGGAGTTCAATTTTAGTCTCTTTTAAAACTTAAGTTAAAATGTATCCAGTACCGTCGCCACCCCTCACCCTCGGTTACTTAGTCAGGGTCACTTCATGACGGTACGGTGCGCTTTCTAAAAAACTACAACTTATAATTTATGACATGACCGATCACCCTCGGCATGCTGTTAAAAAATAGTCCCCTAAAAATTGTTCCTGCACTTTCTAAATTTACAATCTATTTACAGTTCTTTACAATTTCGAGATTTCTCTTTCTAAGAAAAGGTCTCAACATACCGCCCGCCTTGAAAGAGTATCTTTCAACATAATAAATTATATCCAACTACAAATAATAACATCAATATACAATTTTATACACCTTAAACAGTTAAAATCATCCCTAGCATTAAAATTAATATAATACACACGTTTTATACAATAATCTTAGATACTACAAAATTATTTCACCCATATTTACACAGTTATATTTACACACAATAATGATACGTTACACATTTTTTTTTCAGTTTTATTTAATTTCATTACTATAATACTAGCTTATTCACTAATTGTCCCATAGATCAGTTTTTACTATATTATCCTTATCATATATGCTCAGTCTGTTTCTTTCTTACTTGGTAATTTGTATATTTTTGATACAGGTCTTTTAATTGTTCCTTTTGCTACGCGCACTGACACTACACGAGTCACATTATCACTTCCCACATGTGTATTAACAATACGTCCCAAAGGCCACTGCATCGGCGGTGTGTTATCCTCTCGTACCAGTACCATATCTCCAGGATTCAAATTTAGTTCTGTAGATTTAGTCCATTTTTTCCTTGGTTGTAATATCGGGAGATATTCGAGGTGCCAACGTTTCCAAAAATGTTGTAACATTTGTTGCAGATGTTGATAACGATTAAGTTTGTGCGTGGTTTCATCGCACAGGTCTGCCTGTGGTAGTGCTGTTAATAAGTCTCCAATAAGGAAATGTCCAGGGGTTAAAGTGGAGAGGTCATTAGGATCGTTAGACATAGGAAACAAAGGTCTGGAATTAAGGCATGCTTCAACTTGTGTTAACAATGTGTACAGTTCTTCGAATGTGAGCCTTGTCTCACCTATTACTCGTTTTAAATGATATTTTGCAGATTTTACTGCGCTCTCCCATAAACCGCCGAAATGCGGCGCATGAGGAGGAATAAAATGCCAGTCAATATTTATATTTGATGCATATTCCCTGACATTATTTTGAAATGTTGTGCTTTTTAGAAAGTGTCCTAGTTCAACTAATTCATTTCGTGCACCAACAAAATTTTTTCCGTTGTCTGAATATATCGTTTTACAAATACCCCTACGAGAAATAAAACGCTTCAAGCAATTTAAAAATGCGTTTGTAGTTAAGTCAGAAACTAATTCAATGTGAACAGCTTTAGTACTGAAACAAACAAAAATACAAATATAAGCCTTTATAGCAACACGTGAGCGTAGTTTTTCTTTGATTAAAAATGGGCCGGCATAATCGACCCCACAAACATAAAATGCACGCATTTGCGTTATTCGTGATAAAGGCAAATCACCCATTAAATATACTGATTGCTTAGGATTGAATCTAAAACACGTTATACATTGCCTTAGGATTTTTTTAATTTGATTTTTTGCTGCAAGTAACCAAAAACGTTTACGTAATGATACAAGTACAGTTTGGCAACCTGCATGTAACAATCTTTTATGTTCAGATTCAATTAATAAGTGCGCAAATCGGTGTTTAGCGGAAAGTATCATTTGATGCCTTTGATCATACGGAATAGAGGCATTTTTTAACCTACCTCCTACTCTTAATAATCTAGATTCGTCTAAAAATGGATTAAGTTGCAATAAGTTACTAGTCTTTGATAGTTTCTTAAATTTTTCTAGTTCTAATATTTCCTTTGAAAATGTTTGTTGCTGGGAAAGTTTGACTAAATAATTAGTTGCACATTCTAGTTCTATACTACTTAACGGTTTGTTCAATTCCTTTCTTGCTCTATTTTTATTTTGTGTTACGTTAGTGCTAATGTTTCTTACTTTGATTGCTTCCCTACAATTTTTAATAAAACGAATCAGATATGCTGTGGTTCTTATCAATTTTGAATATGAAGAAAACCTATTAAATATATTAAAGTTAGTAGTTTCCACTTCGTTGTTCTCTTCTTCGTCCTTTTCTTCATTTACCCTTTGTATTAATAAATTTAACTGCTTGTCCTTGGCTTCCGGTGCGTTCATAAATTTAATGTATTCTAATTTTAAGTCCAGATTTTTACTAAATTTGCGATCTATCGTTGTTACTCTTTTATAAGCTAAATTTCTTGAGTTACCTAATTTTGATATGCTATCTTTGAAAGGAATACTTACTACGAAACGTTCACTTTCATCACGTTTGACTGTTTTTAAAAATTGCTTTATTATTAAGTCCGGTTTATTAAGTCCTTGCAATTCTCCGTAACAATGTTCAATTTCCCAAAACCTTTCAAGGGATTTGTGTAATTCATTATTTTTAATTATGTTACATACAACTCCCTTTTCTGGAGCTACATTTATAGATCCAGCGACTATCCATCCAAGTACCGTTTTTTGGAATATCGGCTGATTTTCACTTAATTTAATTTGACCTACAGACATTAATTGATAAAACAAACTTGCCCCAATAAGTATGTCTACCGGTCTTGAATAGTTGAATTGAGGATCGGCAAGTTCTATACCAGCTGGAATTTGGACTTTGTTTAACCTAACATGTCGCGAAGGTAAATTGTCGCTAATTTTATCAATTACGATGTAGGTTATTGAGGTCGAAAAGTTATTAATCCGCGATTTTAATTTTGTCGTTGCCTTACATGCAACATGCCGAGTGCCCTGATCTATTCCTGACAAAGTAATGTTGGTTTTTAGTTGTTCCAACCCTAATTTTTTACATAATGCTGCTGTCATAATATTTGGCTGAGAACATGAGTCTAACAATGCTCGACATTCATGCTCTCTTCCCTGCTTATCATACAACAATACATTCGCGGTTGCTAGGAGTACATAAGATGCTGAATTTGTTGTTGTTAATGCACTACATGTTAACTGAGGGCTAGCAGAACCCGTTGGTGCTTGTACCTCAGTTGATGTTTTTTCAACGTGAAGCAAATTATTGTGCTTTCTTCCGCATTTTTTGCATGGACCAAAACTACAATTTTTATTTTGGTGGCCACTAGCTAAACAGCAAAAACATAATCCTAGTTCCTTAACTTTAGTTATTCTTTCAGGTGGTGAAAGCCTTTTGAAACTTTCGCAGGCGTACAATGGGTGTGCACCCTTACATAATGCACATGTTTTGTTGTTTATTGTTGTTACCGCATACGATTTTATATTATTATTTCGTAAGGGAACGTTCTTATTTAAAAACCTACTATTTGTTTTCTCATTATGAGAATAATTATCAACAACTGTTTTTTCTAGAAATTTGCAATGATTCTCTAAAAACCTAACCATTTCCTTAAATGTCGGCATTTCAGCTTTACCCGCTAAAATTCTTTCCCATTCCTTATTAATTGAAAAATGTAATTTTGATGAAGTTAAATAGATTACCATACGGTCCCAATATTGTATTTTCTCTCCGAGTACCTCGAGTGCAAGTAGATGATTCGTCGTATCATCAATTAATTTTCTTAATTCAAAAGACGAATTACGCGTCATTTTTGGAATTTCATACAAGTTACTTATATGATGATTTAGTAATGCATTTGAGTCTTCGTACCGCGATTTTAATTTGTTCCATGCAATTGTGTAATTTACGTCCGATACGCCTAATGCTTCAATAGTTCGTGCAGCTTCTCCCGTTACATAACCTTTTAAATAATTAAATTTGTCAACATTGTCCAGATTTACATTTTCATGTATCATAGATACGAAGGAGTCGCGAAATTTCAACCAATTGCCTAACTGACCATCAAAAACTGGTAACCTAATGTCCGGTAATTTTATGCCCTTACGTGCAATGTGAGTTTCGTTAGTTGGTTGTGATGTACAATTCAATGTTTGTGCACTTNTTTGGTGGCCACTAGCTAAACAGCAAAAACATAATCCTAGTTCCTTAACTTTAGTTATTCTTTCAGGTGGTGAAAGCCTTTTGAAACTTTCGCAGACGTACAATAGGTGTGAACCCTTACATAATGCACATGTTTTGTTGTTTATTGTTGTTACCGCATACGATTTTATATTATTGTTTCTTAGGGGAACGTTCTTATTTAAATACCTATTATTTGTTTTCTCATTATGAGAATAATTATCAACAACTGTTTTTTCTAGAAATTTGCAATGATTCTCTAAAAACCTAACCATTTCCTTAAATGTCGGCATTTCAGATTTACCCGCTAAAATTCTTTCCCATTCAAAAATGTAATTTTGATGAAGTTAAATAGATTACCATACGGTCCCAATATTGTATTTTCTCTCCGAGTACCTCGAGTGCAAGTAGATGATTCGTCGTATCATCAATTAATTTTCTTAATTCAAAAGACGAATTACGCGTCATTTTTGGAATTTCATACAAGTTACTTATATGATGATTTAGTAATGCATTTGAGTCTTCGTACCGCGATTTTAATTTGTTCCATGCAATTGTGTAATTTACGTCCGATACGCCTAATGCTTCAATAGTTCGTGCAGCTTCTCCCGTTACATAACCTTTTAAATAATTAAATTTGTCAACATTATCTAGATTTACATTTTCATGTATCATAGATACGAAGGAGTCGCGAAATTTCAACCAATTACCTAACTGACCATCAAAAACTGGTAACCTAATGTCCGGTAATTTTATGTGAGTTTCGTTAGTTGGTTGTGATGTACAATTCAACGTTTGTGCACTTATTAATTGTGTCTCATCTAATAAATTTTGTGCCTTTGAAACAGCGTGAAAATAATTATTTTCGAAACTTTCCCTATCTGCAGCTTGTAATTCGGTTTGTTGCTCATCATCATTAAATAATATTTCTATTTCTGTTTGAATAGCGTTGTACTGGTCGTATAGCTGTTCACATTTCTCTAGACTTTTTTTAATTTCATGAGGATTTAAATCCTCGGAGTCTAAAAAATTTAAAAAACGAGTCAAACTCCCCTTAATACCTGTCCTTTTAAACTTTAATTGGTCCATTGTTATTCAATTTATCTGTACTAGTTAACACACGTTGAATGGTTTTAAGAGGATGGAAAAAATGATAATTGGAGACTTACGTTTATTCTGTTGATTTTTTTTCTATTTGATGTACGTTGTGCCGCTCGCCGTAGTACAATGAGTGTAGGCTGCAAACACACAGTTTTCCGCCGATTATTCTTAATGATAGTCCAGTAACTAACTGACAATATGTCCCATAAATCCAATAAAGAATTGTACACGTATTACACTTTTATTAATTAGTCACACAATTCCAAAATACTTAACTTTAACACTATTTATTAAATTGTCACCTTTGTATACTTTTTTGTTCACTCTTTCGTTTGTTCGCTTACTATTAGTCCAAGTACATTTAAGTCCGTTGATTTAATTTATTTGCAATCCGCTCACCGTTACAGTACCATTTAATTTTATTATTGTAAAGTCCAGTTGCACTTATCACGTCCAGAGATAACTACAGATTTTCGTAATTTTTTTCACTTATTCACTGAATCCGGCTCGAAGGACCAAAAAAATGTTGCGTCTTAACCAATTGTTAAAACGCTGTATTAAAATACATATTGTAGTTCGACTTAATTTTTATTTTTTGTGCAAGTACAAAGTTTTTTCCTTTTTTTTGTTACAAGTCAACTGTCCTTATTGGAGTTCAATTTTAGTCTCGTCGAAAAACTTAAGTTAAAATTGTATCCAGTACCGTCGCCACCCCTCACCCTCGGTTACTTAGTCAGGGTCACTTCGTGACGGTACGGTACGATTTCTAAAAAACTACAACTTATAATTTATGACATGACCGACCACCCTCGGCATGCTGTTAAAAAATAGTTCCCTAAAAATTGTTCCTGCACTTTCTAAATTTACAATCTATTTACAGTTCCTTACAATTTCGAGATTTCTCTTTCTAAGAAAAGGTCTCAACACTGTAAAATATTTTCAAATTATACCACTTAATAATGACACTTCTGATTTTGAAAATACATTAGAATTTATCAAGAAAAAATAAGATAGTACTTACTCTAACTTTATGTGTTTTTATTGTGTTTATTGACTCGTTCACTATATTGAATATGAAAATTAGAGCCGGGCCAGGCATTACAATTTGACAATGAGGGCCACGTCTCGTTGGTCCGGTTGTGCCCTATACAATAAATGTACTTGTTCTCCTTCTTCCCTTCTAAGCCAATAATTAGAAAAATGGAGCAATTATAGGGGTCGTAGAATAAGTTTATTATAAAAAAAAATTACTAATGTTTCGCCCCTTCTGGAGGGCTACAACAATTTTCGAGTTATCTCACCATTGTTTCATATTTATATAAATTACTTCCTAATGTTTTCTTAGTTAGGTTTGTTGTTGTTTTCATAATAAACTGATTCGACAACCCCTATTATTGCTCCTTTTTGTCTAATAAATGTACACTATAGCCGCACAAGGCACACTTGATGAAGGATTGGCGCTTAGAGTACGCAACAATTGAAACTAGAATAAAATTAGTTACTTGTTTCGAAGTACAATAACTACAGAACAAATTACAATGGCACACACTCATCACAACTTATTAGAATGTAATGAATGTTAAAAAATTAATGTGTATTATTTATATTATAGATACTAGAACACACACAATCTTGCTTTAACTTCTTTGTTCTATTTCCTGTTTATTACTTCCCACGTTTCTTTTTAAGCATTTAATTTGCTTTCATGCTTCCTGTTTTATCTTAGTTGTGGTTTTGGTTTCGGGTTTTTCTTTTTCTTATCTGTTAATGTCACTAATTTTTATAAACACATATACAAGAGTTATGGTTTCGGTAATACAAAAATAATTTCTAAAAAATTGAACAATTTTTATTAAAGCGACTCACTACAGCATCAATACTCGTACGGAAGTGTTACATTATTAGTTAAAACTACATATCTATTTTTGCTGATTATGAATAAACCGCACTACATCCCCATGTGACGTAATGCATACAGGTTATGGTGTCATAACCCCTATCCACTTAAGAAAAAGCGTCCTCATTCTTTGGAATTGGAGGGAGAAATTTGACAATTGGTGTTTCTGTGTTCCTTTGTTAAAATTTTCTTATTCTTTAACATACGCACTTTATATCTTAACAAAAAGAACTAAAACATACAAGAACCACTACAGCTATTATTACAGTAATGAGGGTGGGTTTAGGTTCGGCATAACCTTCAATTGATTACCAAAATTATTGTTTGAAGCTGAATAGAACTTTGAGGAAAACTAAATGTTTGTGATTTCTAAAAAATCGGTAAAAAATAATTATGTTCTGGAGTAAGAAGCCTTAATGGTGTTCTATTGAAAGGTTTTTTACGATGATTAAAACCATATCTTTGGCAAGTCTTTCCCTCTTACCATTTCCTCACATCTTTCTTTTAACCATTTTCCCTACTTTTAACTCTTATTTAATAAACATATTTAATAAAATCATTCGATGTGGTCTACATTCTGTCGAAATTGCCAGACGCGGATCGCGATTTCGATCTTTCTGGATCTCATTAGCGCGTCGCAGGCAGCTCCGACAGAACACAGACCATCTTTTACCTGCTGTCTTAACAGTGCGTTTTAGAAAATACTACAAATGGCGCAGTAAGCGCCATCTGTAGCCCGATGCTACATTTTAGAACCACACAAGTGGACCTTGTTGGAGCATACGTAATCCTAAAATGTAGCATCGGGCTACAGATGGCACTTACTGCGCCATTTGTAGTATTTTCTAAAACATATTTAACTTCACTTCTTACTATTCCATCAGGAATTTTATATATTTTTTTTTTCTGGCGATACCCTCTATCTGCTTTTATTCTCTTCAGCCCCGTATTTCCGCCCCATAAAAGACAATAGTATTAATTAGTGTATTAAATAAATTCATTTATCTATTCTAATTATTTTACCTTTTTTTTTTCTTTTTCCCATACGGTTCCTATAACAATATTCGCTTCACAAATTGATTATGTGCATGAATAGTTAGATAGCTGAACTTTTCATCTTCTCATTTACTTTTTCTTTTCATCATCTTAACTCTTTTTGCTTTCTACATTTTTTCTCTTCCCTCCTCATATACTCTATTGTTTAGATTTTTTCAATATAGTCACGTAGAGGCAATCCGCCATAAGGCATGAGATATCTATAGCGGATTGCCTAAATCTCGCTAGTAACCATAGACATGGACAGACTCTGAGTAATATCCATAGACATATATCAATGGACGTGCCTTAGCCGTATGTCGTTGTAATAATTTCTTGGCTCGAAAAGTGAGGGAGATGGCGTATAGTTTCGGACTAGTGCTATCTCTTTCATGACACGCTTACGCACTATCGTGGGAGAGATGGACATTGTCCGAAACTTCGTTCCATCTCTTTCTTTTGTTGTACTACAATTCTGACCGCTAAGGCATGTCCATTAAAAAACGTCGATGGTAATACCCTCATGTAATTGATCTCTCTTTAGAAAGAGAAAAAACGGCCTTGCGATCAGTACTTATCACTTTTCGTCTTTCTTTTTCTTATTCATCCACTCATACAAGACTATGACGCAGACCAACCAAAATTCTAAGAAAAGACAATTACTGGCAGCACGATCGCTTTGTTTCTCTTATACATTTCTGCCTATATTCATTTTATAGCTAGATAGAAAATGTGCAGTCCATTCTCTATATGTATGCTAAATGCTAGTAAAAAGAAGATCATTCGTCGGTATATTGTCATCATAATGACGCAACGTGACGTGTCCCACCGGTTACTCAAAGGTCAAATTATGACCAATCTGTAATCACTGTTAAATAACTATAACCTGTATTCAAGCGGTAATTAATATGTCAAGCGGACGGACGGACAAACGGAAATGACGATCAAAGAGAACCACCAGTAACTGCATGCATTCAATTCACCATGCCAATACATCTTTACCAGAGACAAGAGCAAGGAAAGGGGCCTTTTACAATAATGTCGCTGTGCGCGTTCCGATCGAATAACAGAAACGTCGTAATAATTCGACAATACGTATCCGCTACGCCCCATTTACCGCACGAGATATTTTCGAAGGGTCCCAAAAAATTCAATAAGTATACCATGGTAGTTTACCACCCCTGTGCATTAAGGCAAAAGCAATAACTCAACGTGATTCATACGTGGACATTACATTGTTTGCGGTTGGTTACCTCGTCGTCTCCAAAAACTATCGCCATGCGGCGAGAGCTGCTTACCGACAAATCACTCCATACTTCGTATTATTATTGGAATTACAATGAGTTATCAATTTAATTAAACTCTCTATCCATGGAATGATCTATTTTACTAAGGGAATTATAAATTGTACAGAAACTTATTGCAGTTTTGTCACTTTCATTTTAAATGTTAAACTTTTGTTAAATTTCACAGGCAGATATTCGGGAACTTACTATTGTAAGTGGAATATCAGCACACGCGTTAAATCAATAAGGCGTGTTGTTTAATTCTTTGGTGGAAGGTGGAAAAAAATAGAACTCTTGCAGCGAAGTCAACTTAATTATATATTTACAATATGTACAGAGTATCTCCAACTAATGATTCATTATGATTACAAAAGTGCAAGTGCTCTGGTGCTACGTTCAAGTCTTGTCTTCTTATATCTACAACTTAAACTAGGAGGAAAACACCAAGGGTGTGACTAGTTTCACCATTGGTGATTAATCCTTTCAAAACAATTCAGTGCAAATTTAGAAGGCGGGCTTTCAACTTAAAATTTTGGAAAGAGGGAAGTTTACAATCTGAGAAAAGATCGGCACATCAAGAAATCAACAAACGGTACTTTTAACCGTTAGGCTCATAAAAAAACACCCCATAATAAACTTGAAACTAAATTGGAATCGTAAAGGATCCTTCTTCAACAGTTACCTCTATAAACTAATTTAAACATTGTACCGATGCATCTAAGGGTCTACTACCAAATAAACACCATACCGCCTTGTAAATTTCCAAACATTCAAAAAAATGAATGCAGGAAGAATTTTATGACCTGCATCAAAAAGGTTGGTCTTGACTCCGAACAACTTTTAAATACATTTTGGTTAGATGACTATGAAGCCATGTATCAAGAGTTATTCTTGTTCATAAGACCATCAGCTACAATTTTGTCTACTAGTTTAGGAATTACACTAGTACATTTATATTGACCTGTAATTAGTAACTAGATGTTTACAACTCGATTTGAAAATAGGTGTATAGTTGTACTGTCTCTAATGATGTTGATCTCGTCTTCAATGTATATATTAAAAAGTAGCGGTGCATCCCTGCCTGACTCCCTTTCTAATATTTACTTCTCTACGTTGTAGCCCCAGATCTCTATCTGCTTGTTGCTCTTTATACAAACTAAGTATCACCCTTCTATCTCTGCAACTTATCCCTACATTTTAAAGTATATTTAACATCTTGTTCTATTTAGTATTGGCAAAAGCTTTTTCTAAATTTACAAATCCTATGTACGCACTCTTTCCTTTTTCTATCGTTTTCTGTTTTGTTACCAGTAAAGCCAGAATGACCTACCCTGTTCTTCTATTTCATCTAAACCCAAATTGATCTTCCCCTAATAGTTCTTCCGCCCTTTTTCCATCCCTGTACAATTTTCGTTAAGATTTTTGACGCATGAGAAGTTAAGCTAATTGTTATAAATGTCTCGCACCTATCCGCGTGTCTCTTGATAGGTGTGGTTACTATACTTCGTTTAGTTTCTGTAGCGATGTGACCTTCAGTTTGACCGGCGCAAAGTAGAAAAGAACAGCACTAGACCAGAAAAGGAAGGAGACAACTCTCTTAACCGGTGAGGAGCGTATAATCCGTACAGTACTGCACGGAAAAATTGACCATTTTATCCAATGCCGGTTTTAACACTAGCAGCACCTTGGGCGAGATTTCTACGGCGCCCCCTATCTGTCATTGAAACCCATACGAAAAAAAGGCATTAGACACACTTGCAGCAAATAGGAGGTAGTGATTAATATTTAAGTTGCGATCTTTGATAAAACATAAAATAAAGACAGGAGTAAACACACTCTGATCAGGCAAAAAAGATTTTAGACTTAATATATAAGTTCATTGTAGAATATACAACTATCTACCTATATCTGATTTAGAGCCTACAGAGTTTGAGGTCTGGTTTTTCCGGAATCTTTTTATGTTGTACTAAAAAGGCCAAAATTCCGAGTATCCATTTAACTGTTCAAATCTTTCATTGAGTGAGTTTATGATAGCGTCAAAAAGACAGTTGAAAAATAAAACTTCCAATTTCTTTTTTGGAGAAGTTATAGACCCATCACAAGCAGTTTCATCAGCTTGGCGTTTAATAACTCGTCCAATTCTTGTTGTTGCTCAAAACTTTTTTGGCTGTTTCATTCCCACCAGCCAGTAATAGTGGTGGGCGGGCAGTCCCTCCGGAATAAGCCGGAAGGTAGGGCGGAAGGCCCTCTTCAGCCTTATCAGGAATCGTGGGATGATGGTTTGGGTGAGAAAGATAAGACAAACGAAATGAAGACAGAAGAGAATGAAAAGTTATCTGTGGAATATTACTGCCCCAGTACTTACTTAAGTGGTCCAAGGAAACCACAGAAAAATTTGGACTAAGACAGACGGACCCAGAATTGAACCGGCGTTCTCCCGAATTCTAAGCAATGGCCTAAACCTCTAGACCATGCCGCTCGGTGTTGTTGCTCTAATCACGACTCATTTTATAGCTCTTCAGCCACCTGCTACGGTCGATCTACGAGGGTGGATTGATAAGTTTCCGGCCTGACCAAGAAAAACAAGGTTTTTAAAAATTTTTTTTTTTTATTTCTCAACATAATCTCCTCCAAGGCTGATACATTTCTCATAGCGGTGTTCCAGTCTATTAATGCCATCTCTATAGACTGATTCGTCAAGCTCCTCAAAATAACCATTTACAGCTTCGATTACTTCTTCATTGTCCGCAAATCTCT
>NW_020439798.1:95106-97440 GCF_000699045.2 Agrilus planipennis
AATTATTTAAAAAATGTTTTTCTGTAGACAACAAAATACGTTTTAGCTTTGAACGCTACCTCTATCAAGGGAGCAAGTTGGCCGACCGGCACAAAAATTTTATATATCAATATTTCACTCTGACAACCTCTCAAGCCTCTTTTAATCGGAGCAGTCATATTCAGGCATTTTGTAGGTGAAAATTAATATAAAAAATTTATAAGGAATATGGTTTTTGTTGGACCTCGATAAAAATTTTTAAAAAATCCGGACCCCACCTAAAATGACTTGCCGACCCTGCTCTACACTGTATCTGTTTTGAAATATGCTGTGTACAGTACCATCTTGATTTCAAGCTAGCATTTCGTCTATTTTCCGATAACCGGCTGAGGTAACAAATTTTTGAATTTGGTAACAAATTAATAAAAAAAAGAGCCATAAATTATTGTGCATATTAGGAATAAGAAAGATAACTTATTTGTAACCTAACCTTACCTGATATAGGTACACTTCATATGTTGGCTGAACTTTTAAAGTAATGGGTACCTACAAAGTTAAGAATAATAGTTTCTTATAAAAAAAAATAAAAATAGGCTTTATTTCTACTATACAGTTCGACCTTAATATAAAATTAATCTGGGTTGTAATAGTATAGCTACATTGCTTTTCTGGTTACATGTATAATTATGTTGTTATTTGTATATATTAAAATTAGTAAAATCAAGAATAGTTTGGATGCGCGCTGGCAAAATCGTAGGTAGGGAGAAAAAAGCGCATTATACTCTCGACTCTTGTTCATTAAATATACTTTTTCATACATTACCTGCCAAAAGTTTTGTTCAATCATGAATAGTAGTGCGAGTCGAAAACATGCGTTAAAGCCTTTAATATGTCTTCAAATATAAATAAACATTTCGTTGATATTTTCAGCGGTAAATGGTACCAATAACAGCACATTTGAGCAATGCAATTGTAGTGGATAAAATGATCAATTTTTCCATGCAATACTGTACGGATTATACTCTCCTCACCGGTTAAGAGTTTAACCGAGAGTTGTCTCCTTTCTTTTCTGGCCTAGTGCTGTTCTTTTCTACTTTGCGCCGGTCAAACTGAAGATCACATCGCTACAGAAACTAAACAAAGTTTAGCCATTATGTTAGACATTTAGTCCATTTGTTATTATTCTTCCTACAAATGTGTCCTGCCTAGTGTCACTTGAGTAATCTTGTTCTTTTCCTTGCATCTATTATTTTTGTTTTCTCCGTAATGTTGACGTTGTTAACGTTCTGATAGTTTTAGGCCAAGCATGTTTCCATTTTACGTTGGCAGATAGCAATTCTTTCTTCGACTTCTTTTCCCAGTGCCCACTTCTGGCAACTGTATGTCAGGCATGGCAATATCACTGCTTCGTAGAGTTTTTTCTTTATATTTATACTGATATCGTTATTTTTCATTATTGCTCTTGATCCTCTGTATTTCCTTCAGGCTAGAGATATCCTTCTTTCTATATCTTTTTGTGTATTACTTATGAGTGATAGTAGCTGTCTTAAATGTACATATTCAATCTTTTCGTTTTCTATTACAATGTCGCGAAATGCTCCGTTGGTTGAAGTCTCAGTTTTCAACTTGTTCACTGACAGTCCGACCTTATGAAGATCACTATGTCGTCCGCGAAACGCAAATGGTTCCGTAGTTCTTCATCTAGCCGTACCTATTCATTTCTTTTCCCCATTTAGACGCCTGAAAAGAGATTCAAACACCGCTGGAAATAATTTCGGGGAGAGAGGGTATCAATGTCTTACTTCTTTTTGTATGAGAAAATTTGTACTTTCACCCTCTAGGCGTACTTTGGCGAGACATTTTGTATATATGCTCTTAATTAAGTTAATATATTTCCTATTGACACTTTGTTGTGTAAGTGAAGTCTATATAGCTTCGAAGTCGAAGGAATCGAATGCTTTTATGTGGCCTATAAAACACATATATAACGTCTTTTCATATTCCTTTGCTTTTTCAATTAGTTGGGTTATAACTTGTGTATGTGATTTATAGTTATATATCGGGTTGTTCGGAAAGTCATTTCGTTTTTTCCATTTAATTGTATTCTTTTGCACCCAACTTCACATTTAAGCCGTATAATTTTTATATGCTTTGAGAGCTCATATAGAAGGCTTGTGTGTGAAAAATTCCAATTAATTCTACGCAGTAGTTTTTGGTTGGTGCCCTTTTAAATATGGAGAGCGATAAGCAGCATTTTCTACATATCTTACTGTTTTACTACAGAATGGGTAAAAATGCTGTTCAAGCCAGAAAGAAATTGACTGATGTGTATGGAGAAGGTGTGTTGACAGTACG
>NW_020439798.1:102040-110024 GCF_000699045.2 Agrilus planipennis
GAGGGTGAGTGCCAAAACCAAGAACCCAGGTATCCCAAACGCGTAACTGGCAAACCGGAAAGGTATGGTGATTATATTAGTGATTATGATTCAGATGTTTCCATGTTAAGCATATCAGATAATTTGGAACCTGTTACCATTTCTGAAGCATTGTCAAGCGCGAGTAGCAAAGAGTGGAGGAAAGCAATTCAAAACGAACTTGATGCACTCAAAGCAAATAATGCTTGGGAATTGGTTGATAAACCCAATAACAAAAATATTGTAAAAAACAAGTGGGTTTTCACGATAAAGAGAGACAATAAGGGGAATATAATAAGGCTTAAAGCTAGACTGGTAGCAAAGGGCTTCACCCAAAAATATGGGGTAGATTATTCAGAGACTTTTTCTCCTGTTATTAGGTTTAGTAATTTAAGATTATTACTAGCAATGACTGTTAAATTAAACTTAGATGCAGATCATTTAGATGTAGAGACTGCTTTCTTGAATGGGGAAATTGATGAGGAAATTTTTATGTGTCAGCCTGAAGGTTTTATAGAGCCAGGATCGGAAAATAAAGTTTGTCTACTCAAAAAGGCTCTATATGGCTTGAAGCAATCGGCTAAATTATGGTACGAAAAAGCGCGAAATGTACTTTTAAAATTAAGTTTTGTGCAATCACGAATTGAACCGTGTATTTTCTTTAAAAATTCGGCAGATTCTATTGTGATTGTGGCGCTTTATGTTGACGATTTTTTTGTTTTCTACAATGACCACAATGAGGCACAACGTTTAAAAATAGAATTGAATAAAAATTTCCATATCAAGGACCTTGGCCCGATATCCCACATTTTAGGGATAAAAATTGAAAGAAATCGTTCAAAGGGCGAATTAAAAATCAGTCAGGAACAATACATTAAGAAGGTACTTGATAGATTTGAAATGTCAAATTGTAATGCTGCAAAAACACCTTTAGAGCGAGGTCAAAAATTTCCTGTTGATGGAGAATTTGTTGACGTTTCATATCAGCAGTTGATAGGATCTATCATGTATCTTGCGGTGTGCACAAGACCAGATATTTCTTTCCCGGTTTCTTTCCTTAGCCAATTTAACAAAAATCATACAAAAGATCATTGGCTGAGTGCTAAAAGAGTGCTAAAATATTTAAATGGGACAATAAATCTAGGTATTATTTTTAAAAAATCATGTGATCCGATGACTGGTTTTGTGGATGCTGACTGGGCCAATAATCAATGTGATAGAAAATCATTTTATAGCTATATTTTCATGTTAGCTGGAGGACCCATATCATGGGAGTGTCAAAAGCAGAAAACTATAGCTCTAAGTTCAACTTAGGCTGCGTATATCGGTATATGTGAAGCTACAAAAGAATCACTGTATTTAAAGTCACTATGCACCGAAATGTTTAGTGCGAATAATTCTTGTGATTTTCTAAAAATTAATGAGCCAATTAGTATTTACAATGACAACCAAAGTGCAATAAAGTTGTCAGAAAATCATGTTTTCCAAAAGCGCACTAAACACATACATGTTAAATATCATTTTATTCGAGACAAAATAAAGCAAAATGATATCAAACTTTTGTATATGCCGACAGCAGAGATGGTTGCGGATGTTTTAACAAAATCATTAGGTTTCAAGAAACATAAATTCATTCTCGACAAATTAAATATGAAATAGTAGCAATGTGTTTGATGTTTGTCGTCTGCGACCATGACTGCAAAAAATAATTAAGTTTTCTGTTATCATTGTGTTTTTTTTTTGTTTGAAGCACCATAGATATTGAGGGAGAATGTTGTGTATTCAATATTTTAGCTGCTTCATAGGGTAGTTTATGAATTTAATGTATGGATGATTTGTGTGTCATCTGGGCTAGACGCTAGAGCATGTGTTTATGTGTTGTCTCGGTTCGACCGATTAATCTGTTTATATTATTCGTGCTCCAGCTTCGATGCCCTCTTTTAAACTTTTTTGTAAAGGCAGTCGTAAGTTTGCCTTCAAACCATAATCTGTTCCTTTTTGTGTTCATCCTAAATATAATTTACTTATTACTGGACTTTTGCATTATCTTTTAAAAACCATTGTTCCACGCACTGCCGCATCAACTTGCCTACAGAGTTATGGGCCCAGACTTGTGCGTAAGCTCGTAATATTTTCGTGATTAACGGTTAAAGATTGTGCAATTGACTTTTGTTTGTCGTCGCAAAAAAAAAACAAAAATAAAATGGCGGTAAATGATAGTGTAAATATCGGGATGAATGTGGAAAAACTTAAAAACCGTGAAATTTATGCGGACTGGAAGTTTCAAATAAGTGCATTGTTGAAGTTAGATGGGCTATGGAACTGCATAACTGGACAGTGGGAATCAAGCGTAGATGTAGCTACAAGAACTCGTCGCGATGAGAAAGCTCTTTCAAAAATAATTCTTTCTCTGGACAAATCTACGTACCCTCATGTCATGCAAGCCAGAACAGCCAGTGAAGCATGGCAAGCCCTGGAAAGTGCATTCGAGGACAAAGGACTTCACAGACGACTACGCCTCTTAAGAAATCTGTGTTCAATAAAATTAGAAAATTTCAACACGATGAAGGAATACGTTAATGAAGTTATGGCTTTGTCTCAGCAACTTCTGTCAATGGGAAAACCACTAGACGACGAATTTTTGGGAGTTATATTGCTACAGGGTCTTACAGTTGAATATGAACCGATGGTTATGGCTCTGGAAAGTTGAAGTTGAAATAACTTCAGACTTCATAAAAACCAAATTACTACAAGACACAAAATGGCAAAACAGTAAACAAAACAGTGACGGCGCATTTGCTGCAAGGAAAACGAAAAAACTTCCGTGGTGTTGGGGCTGTAAACAAAAAGGCCACTACAAGAATCAGTGTCCCCAAAATAAGAAGAGTTCTTCAGATAAAAGTAATTTTGAAAAGGCCAAAAAGGACAATTACAATAAAGGTGGGAAAAAAGCTCTATATACGGCAGCTTTAAGCGTAAATAATGTGCGTGACCAGGCATGGTATATCGATAGTGGAGCTACCTCTCACATGACTGGTAACGGTGAACTCCTTTTGGACCTGACAGACGAAGGCTCGGGACAGGAAGTGATTGTGGCTAACAATTCAAAACTGTCTGTTTGTGGTACTGGAAACAGTGTCTTAAAATTGAAACCGTGCGGTGATGAAAGAAGCATATCAAAAATTAAATATGTTCCAAATCTTTCAGCAAATTTGTTATCAGTGAATTCAATAGTTTCAAAAGGATACTGTGTCTATTTTGATTCCGAAGGATGCAAAATACTAGACGATGGAAAATGTAGCATTAAGGGAGAACCAGTGGCTACTGCAACAAACGTAAATGGCCTATACAAGTTGGATGTTGCAAGAGAACAAGTAAATGCAGCAAAGGTTCAAAATATCCAAATGCTATGGCATAGACGATTAGGTCACCTGAACCATTACAGCCATGTCCTTGCTAAAAAATGGTCTAGCTACTGATGTGTTCTATAATGAAAATAAAGAACCACAACAATGTGAAAATTGCATCAAGGGCAAGCATGCTCGAAAACTTTTTCCCTATAAAAAATACAAGGGAGTTGCCCGAAATAAGCTTGATTTAATCCATTCGGACCTTATGGGTCCTATGGAAGTGGAATCATGGGGTAAAAAAAGGTATATCTTCACTTTAATTGACGGTAATACAAGGAAAATGTTTTGTTATTTTCTAAAAAATAAAAGTGAAGTTTCAGACATTTTTAAGAACTTCTGCTCCATGATAGAAAATCAAACTGGAAGAAGAATTAAAGTTCTAAGAACTGACAATGGGAGAGAATACTTCAACGAGCAATGCGTTTGATGTTTGTCGTCTGCGACGATGACTGCAAGATATCATTAACTTTTCTATTATCATTGTTTGCTTTTTTTTTTGTTCTTTGTTTAAAGCACCATAAACATTGAGGGAGAATGTTGTGTATTCAATCTTTTAGCTGCTTCATCGAAGAGTATTTTATGAATTTAATGTATCGATGATTTGTGAGTCATCTGGGCTAGAGCATGCGTTTATCTTTTGTCTAGGTTCGACCGATTAGTCTGTTTACATTATTCGTGCTCCGGCTTCGATGCCTTCTTAAGTTCTTTGTAATAGTAGTCGTAAGTTTGCCTTGAAACTATAATCTGTTTTTCTGTTCATCTTAAATACAATGTACATATTATTGTTTTTGCATTTTCTTTTAAAAACCATAGTTCCACGCACTGCCGCATCAAATTGCTAACAAATCTCATGCCCAGGCTGCAACAATCAAAGCAGTATAGTCCACATGCTTATGGAATGTCCTCACCTCCAAATATAGAGAGACAACAACAAACTGGCACCAACCTTCAACTCTCAGTCGGGACAGAAAGCTATCCTTCAATTCTTTAAATTCATTAGAGTGTTTGATTAACTTTAAAGAAAGAAACTGCAAAGTGTATAAATGTATACGTATATTAAATGTTACATGTAGTAATTATAATTAGACAAACACGTTGGCCGCCAAGCTCAAAATAAGTGTTTTTCATTTTTTGGACTTCTCTTTTTAAAAACAGTTGATAAAGTACTGGGGTACTATATTTCGGTAAAATAAAGGTTATTCTTTGATTTTCCCTCATTTTCTTTGTGTGCCAAAAAAATACACAAGGCCCATGAAAATGTTTTGAGTAAAAATCTTAGTCAGAGGCCGTTTGTAAGCTTTTGGACGCACATTTTCTTTTTTGGTTTTCCTTGCCTTTTTCTTTCTTATTTCTTTCTTTGTTCACAGATATACGAGAAAAAAGAAACCCCTAGCAGAAGAAAAAAAAAAAGAAATCAGAAAACCCCAAAATAAGAGAAAACAATGAATAATGTTTTTTTACTTTTCTTTTTTGTATTGTTTCAGGATAAAAAGAACGTATTGTTTTTGTAAACATAAAAGTGCAAAAGACTAGATNGAATGGGGAAATTGATGAGGAAATTTTTATGTGTCAGCCTGAAGGTTTTATAGAGCCAGGATCGGAAAATAAAGTTTGTCTACTCAAAAAGGCTCTATATGGCTTGAAGCAATCGGCTAAATTATGGTACGAAAAAGCGCGAAATGTACTTTTAAAATTAAGTTTTGTGCAATCACGAATTGAACCGTGTATTTTCTTTAAAAATTCGGCAGATTCTATTGTGATTGTGGCGCTTTATGTTGACGATTTTTTTGTTTTCTACAATGACCACAATGAGGCACAACGTTTAAAAATAGAATTGAATAAAAATTTCCATATCAAGGACCTTGGCCCGATATCCCACATTTTAGGGATAAAAATTGAAAGAAATCGTTCAAAGGGCGAATTAAAAATCAGCCAGGAACAATACATTAAGAAGGTACTTGATAGATTTGAAATGTCAAATTGTAATGCTGCAAAAACACCTTTAGAGCAAGGTCAAAAATTTCCTGTTGATGGAGAATTTGTTGACGTTTCATATCAGCAGTTGATAGGATCTATCATGTATCTTGCGGTGTGCACAAGACCAGATATTTCTTTCCCGGTTTCTTTCCTTAGCCAATTTAACAAAAATCATACAAAAGATCATTGGCTGAGTGCTAAAAGAGTGCTAAAATATTTAAATGGGACAATAAATCTAGGTATTATTTTTAAAAAATCATGTGATCCGATGACTGGTTTTGTGGATGCTGACTGGGCCAATAATCAATGTGATAGAAAATCATTTTATGGCTATATTTTCATGTTAGCTGGAGGACCCATATCATGGGAGTGTCAAAAGCAGAAAACTATAGCTCTAAGTTCAACTGAGGCTGAGTATATCGGTATATGTGAAGCTACAAAAGAATCACTGTATTTAAAGTCACTATGCACCGAAATGTTTAGTGCGAATAATTCTTGTGATTTTCTAAAAATTGGGGAGTCGAGGTGGAATGGAATTTCTTTGCGACTAGCCATGGAAAGGGTGCAATGGACGGGGTGGGAGGTTCAGCAAAAAGAATGCTTTGGTCTGCAATAATGACAAGAAGAGCAATAATTCAAAACAGCTGGGATTGCTGCCAATATTTGAAATCAAAAGTTAAAGGTATGAAGATTTTCTTTATTGCGATAGACGACATAGACAGCAACAAGGAAAAACTTGATAACAGATGGAAGATGATCCAGCCAATTCCGTATGTTCAAAAGCAGCACCACTTCCGAGCATTAAGTGATAAGTGCCTTGGTTATGCTCTCACAGCTATTTCTTTAGAAAAAAAGGCATTATTGTTGCAAGAAGGAAAGCTCAATTATGCTGATGTTTATAGCGAGAGTGAAAATGAAGAAACTAACTCGACGGNAATTATTTTAACTTTGGCATCTTCTAATGATCTGTTGCGATTTATCGTATCAAAGGAAGAAAACGATACATTAATTAAAGTTATTAAGTATCTTAGACACAAACTTAATTTTCCCAACGATCAGGAAATGCAAATTAATAATACTTATAAAAATTCAGGTAACCCGGAAAGTAAACAAAATATCATTTCCCTTCATCACGTCTCGCCAGCGTACGGACATAAGGGCATAAATGAAACTTTAAACAGAATTCATGAATACTTCGATTGGTCAGGAATCAAGGACAATATAACAAATTATATTAGCAATTGTGAAACGTATCAAAGAAATAAAACAGTGAGAAGATCGTGCGAAAGTCCAATGACTATTACAGAAACGCCAACATATCCGTTTGAACGCATAGACATGGATACAGCCGAAATTTAGTTTTCAATAAAACAAAAACGAACAGTTTTAGTAATCCATGATCAATTTACTAAATTTATTGATCAAGGAGGCGAATTCCTTAATAAAATTCAATCAAAATTAGAAAAAGAATTATTTTGAGAGCACACGTACACCATTTCATACCACTCTAAAAGCAACGGTGCTGTAGAGGGAGTTATTTGCCCCTTAAAATACACAATTGACACAAATAAACATACTGTAGCGAGCAGGAGCGTGTTTGTGTGCGATCGGGCATACGTGTGTGTGAGCGGCTTATCGATTCGCCGACTAGCTGCGGGCGCCTTTCTTCATGTGTGCCGTATTTGTAAACGTGTGTGTCGTACCTGCGTTCTGGGAAAGCAATTAAACAGTTCAAAGAAAAAGAAACTTTTCCGGACGGTTCGAGAAGGTTCTCGAAAGGAAGCAAAAGGGTATTTAAAGGTAGAGACGATCGCCGAAGGAGTAGAAATAAATTGACTGCTGCAGAAGTGAATAAAGAAATAAATTGAGAGTGATAGAAGTGTAAATAAATAGAATAATTACCTAAGTTTAGTAATAATTTAATAGTGTTTTTAAGTTCAATAATAATTAGTGTGTCTTAGAAGTTAAATTTTGTTAAACCCACAAACATTACAATACTAATAATTATGAAGCATTACTTTCCCACGTCGTGTTATCTTACAACTCTTCAGTAAATAGTAGTCATAATTGGTACCATATGAAATATTATACGGCATTAAACCGAAAAATGTAAATAATCCCTAAGATTCACACGTGAATGAAAAAACGTCAGCATTCTACCCCGTCGAGAGAAAAAGTATTCTTAGCAGATTGCATGAAATAGCATCTAATAATCAAGCTCAGCAAAAACAAAAAGTCAAAGACTCGCATGATTCGAGAAAACCCGTTACCTTAGTAAAAAATAGGCGATAAAATATTTTTAAGAAAGGAGGAAGGTCGATAAGAGGCAATTTTCGCCCATCGGCAACTTGATATGACACCAATTTTATTTAATAGTATCTATACAATATAACAAACATGAAAAACAACTAGTTTAAATAAAAAAATCGGTTGTCTGTAAAGTCGGTTTACTGACGATAGTTGAACGTGACAACGTCATAAGAAAATACTGATGGAATGGTTTTATTTTTCAAAAGAAAATTTTAACTTTATTTGTTTGATAGATATTTTGTATGGATATAGAGGAGGTAAATGGAAAT
>NW_020439799.1:0-8260 GCF_000699045.2 Agrilus planipennis
AAGAAAAAATTACCAGGACTTGAGGTATCTGTCATCGACTGTGTCTGATTAGGTGGCATCCAGCTGCCTGAAGGATGAGGGGACTCTGTGATAGAAGTATTCAACATTGAAGACATGTCTAAACTGTCATCATATGATAAGTCTGTGTATTCTTCATTTTGCTCTACAGGCTCTTCTTTAGGATTCAGCATTGCTTTATTAATAACTTCTGAACTGGATTCTTCAGTGAACTTTCTTTTGACAGGTGTTGGTTCAGGTGATTTAACCAGTCTTGGAGACTCACTGGGATGAGATGAGTATGAAGAATGTGGACTCTCTGTTGATCTTGATTGTACATGTTTGATAATCTTTTTAGAAGGTTTGTGATGTCTTTCAGCAGGTCTTGTTTCTATATGTTCAGTTGTCATTCTTTCCAAAAAACCATTTGAGCCCTCCAATTAAAACCAGATTAGTATTACATGCCTAACAAGCACAAATACAAAAATACTTACAGTGTCAGTGAGACCCTTTACTTTTAAAGTCTCTGCAACTCTCATAAATATAGGAATTTCTTCTTGGCTGACACTCACCTCTCCATAGTACATAAACTGTAATAGATTTTTTAATGCACTATAGTTTACATCTTGCAATATTACAATGGGATGTTTGCAAGGGTTTACTCTGAATAATTCTTTAAAATAAGGACTACACACAGATAGAATGGTCTTGTGGGCTTTCAAGTACTGCCCTTCTGCTGCCAAAGTAACATCAACCAGATCTTCATCTTGTAATAACGAATGAAATCCGGCACTTAAATTACTGTGAAAATTATTCCACGATAAAGAAAATTGTTCACTCTCCATTTTTTATACCAGAATAAGAGTCTTATTTAAAACTGTATCTTCTTTAGCCTTTCTTTCTTGCAGGGCTTCTCAATTTATGCACTATTATTCTTGTGGATTGTATATTTATTTACCATTAATGATAAATGGTTAAAATAATAAAAAAGATAACAATTTTGCATAAAATTAGAAACAAACTCCTGATATTAATTGGATCGGTTCAGATGTCACTGTCTATGGATGTCACTGGATGTCACCCACCATTTCTTTTTTTTTTTGTTTGTCAGAAATCATAGAAATGTACTCAAAATCTATTTAGCCATTTTCTTTTGTTGTTGTTTCAGCATTCGAATTCAAATTTAAGTTTTCATAAATTTGTAACACACCTCTTAATTTTTCCATCAATTTAAAAGCCGAGTTAATTATTTAAAAGAATCTTTAAAAATGCAGACACTTTTAAAATTTAATGACTACTTTTTAGAATTGGTTTGAAGAAGCCCTAATAGATGTAAGTGTTCAGTGAGTACTGTTTATCTTAGATTCTTATAATGTAAAATACTTTTAAATCCATTAGGCTAATAACATGATAAGCAAAAGGAAATTAACAATCAATAGTTCTCTCAATGAGTGGTCAGTAATTAAAATAATTAATCCAAAGGTTATATAAACAAGGTAAACAGCTCTTCCATACATTACACATGCAAATTAAACATGTCCTCACATTGGGAAGATTTTTTCGCCTCACACTTGCCCCCTTCAGATTTTGAGGATAATAGAACATTATTAAAGGAATTCTGTGAGAGACACAATCAAGATAATCAACAAATCATCTTGATAACAGTAAGAATGTGCTCCAAAACTTTTTGATGTTAGGTTTTAGTGCACCTTTAATACCACTTGTTATTTTTTCAGTCTGGGGGAACCACAGTTCCTTTGGAACATAACACAGTAAGATTTGTAGACAATTTCAGTGCAGGTACAAGGGGGGCTGCTTCAGCAGAATATTTCTTGGATCATGATTGTGTAGTTATATTCCTTCACCGGCATAAATCACTAGAGCCATTTACAAGGCATTTTACTGGTCTACAATTCATGGATATGCTCGAGTTGCAAGAGGATGGACAGAACACCACAATTACAGGTTTGCTAACAGCAAACTGAATTAGAATGTTTGTTATTTTGTCTCCTTCCTCAGTCAAGCCTGACAGTGTAGATGTGGTGGCCCCCATTTTGAAGAGGTATAAGGCAAGTCATGATACAGGCAAAATTTTGTATGTGAATTTTACAACACTCTCAGATTATTTTTGGCTATTGAGGGCAGCGTGTGAGTGCCTGGCAGATTATGGAGCAAGAGCCATTCTATATTTGGCTGCTGCAGTCTCTGATTTTTATATTCCTTCAAGTGAAATGGTGAGGAGAGTCAACACAGAGAAATTTAGTAATATCCATTTATTTATTACTTGCATTTTAGCCTACACACAAAATGCAGTCAGAAGCTGGTGCACCAACAATATCTTTAAAGCTTGTACCTAAGCTTTTGGCACCTTTAGTTAACTTATGGATTCCTCAAGCATTTGTGGTCTCTTTTAAATTAGAAACTGATGAAAACCTTTTGATTACCAAATGCAGGGATGCACTTAAAAAATATAAACACAAAGTAAACAACTTTATAGTCTATAAATTCAAGAGTATCCAAGTGTATATTAGTTTTTTGTTTCACCTCTTCAAACTACATGTTTTCTTTCCTCACCTTAGAATGTTTGTTTTGTTTCATCTCTTTAGAATATTTGTTTTGTTTCATTTTCTTGTAATGTCTGCTATGTTTTTCTCCTTTGTAGAATGTTTGTGTTGTTTCATCCTCTTAGAATACCTATTTTGTTTCATCTATTTATGTGTTGTTTCCTCTGTTTAAAACGTTTTTCTTTCACCACTTTAAAGTGAGTTTGTTTTGTTTCACTTGTTTATAATGTTTGTTTTGTTTCACCTGATTAGAATGTTTGTTTTCCTTCCCTACTTTGGAATGCTTGTTTTGTTTCACCTGCTTAGAATGCTTGTCTGATTTCATCTCTTTAGAATGTCTATTTTGTTTGGGAACATATCTAAAAGTTTTTGTTTCTTTTTCAGTTAGTGATTGGAAATATATTACAAACAAGAAGAAACAAAGTTGTCTTTGTATCACCAGAAAACAGTTATGAAATCTCATTAACTAGAGAACAAGTTTTAAATGGTATGGAAATAGAAAGTCAAATAGTCTCTAATGTGATAAGCTGCCATTCCCACTTTTTAAAAACAAACTATTGATGTTTTAGAGAAGAAAAAAGTCTCTTACAATAGCTAAATTTTTGGCATTGGGTTTTTTAATCAGAAATAAATGTATTTTTTTAAAGTGTATGCAGGGTGTACAATTCAAATATCATTTTATAAACTTGTATAGATTAATTTTTAATTTAGTGGAAAATATAGGACTGAGGTAAAACTTTAAGCTGTTTTTTTTCACAGAGAAATACTTGTGAGATTAAAAAAAGGAAACTAACTTAAACGTCTTACAAAAAAAAGTGTAATAAAATTACAGATTATTACTACTACAGTAAATATATTTTAAATAAACTAGCTGTAACTAAACAATATACAACAAATTAGTATTTGGGAGCAGGACTTTCCAGCTTGGAATAGTCAATATTTGGGGAGTAGAACTGAAATTAAAAATTACGTTACACTAACACAAGCTGGACAAAAATTCCATGAAATACCTTATACTGTTTTGCTGCATATGCTTCATTGGAAAGCCTTTCACTCTTGTTTACCCAGCCTACATCGGGATTACGTAGAGCTAATCTTAAGGTGTAGAAAACAGCCCCAGCACAACCAACTCCAACGCATGCATAAAGGGGGATAAGCTAGAAGAGATTTTTGTTGCAATATACATTAATCAACTAAGTAATTGAACTAGAACTTACTGCTTTGTGTTTTTTAAGACTGGACAAGCTCATTCCCTGCATT
This sequence comes from Agrilus planipennis, assembly GCF_000699045.2. Classification (NCBI taxonomy): domain Eukaryota; kingdom Metazoa; phylum Arthropoda; class Insecta; order Coleoptera; family Buprestidae; genus Agrilus; species Agrilus planipennis. The sequence goes on from NW_020439799.1 coordinate 3,822, forward strand.
TTGTTGCTTTTATTGTTACTATTTGTTGAATGACCTTTTGCGTAATACAGTTCTCTTCTTTTTGTTCCTCCAAACGTCAAATATCATTGCAACCAACACTACAGAACATTTAACTAATAAACTACCAACTGTGTCGATAACCGCGAAATTTTAAAATTCTCAACTAAATATAAATTGTACCTATTAGTTTTTGGAATAAAATTGTTTAAAATGCGTAGATCTTTTAATTTTATTAATAAATGTTATTACAAAACAGACTATGCTTTTTGGTTACTTTGTTTGAAAAAATAATAATATACAACATAATGTGGATAATATTCATTATCGTAATATTTCACATAGGTATTTCCTACTGTATCACTTGTGGTGTCAAACTCAGTTGCTGGCAATTTGCAAGGTTTATGCACTGTTTCAACGTATTTCACTAAAACACTAGCTACTATTAGTGCTCTCTTAAAACCATTCGATTTATTTGACCGTTCCTGGGCATAAACTGGATAGGGAGAAAAACTAACACCTTCCCCAAATTTAGCCCTACTGACAAGTCTCCGATCAAAATTTTCAGTCACTATACTATAAACGTTTTCTTCAGCAGTTACATGATATTGCTGCATAACCAACAAAGACTGACGAGTTTCATACTCTGCTTGTTTAAGAAGAAACTGTAGGTAAAGATATGGATTTTGAACTCTGGTTATTTTAGTTATGGGATGACTAAAATCATCTAAACAAGAGAGAATCCGTCTATATTCTTCAGAATCTGGAGAAAGCTGAACTTCTATAACTTCCGGATCTATTTCTGTCCAGGTTTTTGGAAAAAACCGTTCAAACTGATCATAAATCATCTTCAATAACTTCTATAACTAAAAATTAATATATCAAACACTAACACTCTAACAGACTCTGAAAAAGTTAAATAAAATTCATTGTTTTCTTTTTTAAATATCACTTACCTATAAGACCTAAGTAAATAACTTTCTGTGTCTAGAATACCAAATGTAGACAATAATTTAATAAACTGCCCTTAAAAATCAATCAAAATAATAAAGGGATTGTTTTTATGCAATTAATTAGCGATATATTAATTAACCAGCAAGCACACTAACATAACAATACAACTCATGTATGTTTTCACTAGTATACCACGAAAAACACGTAAGTAATACAGTATTATGAACACTTTATACCATATTTACTGAATTGTTAATAAATTAATTAAAGAAGTGATTGTTTGTGGCATTAAACAATTCAATATGGTGGTTTCAGAAGTAATATGTATGGGATTCCCTCTAATCAAGGGACGTTCTACATATAGGCAACCAACATTACTCCGAAGGTTATTTTAGTCCACTAAAGAAAGAACTGCCACCAAAATTTAATTACTAAACGATTTCCAAACAAATACTAATTAAATTACATAATATTAGACGATTTTAAATACCTGATACAATAAAAAAATAAAACTGTAGTTTAATTTTCATATTGTATAAGCAATTTTGCGCACATTACTTGAAGAAAGTTTAGTATGCAGTTTAACAAATTACGAATTTACAATAAAACGAAGTTGCAATTAGTTCGAAAACAATTTAAAGTCTTAATTATGTACTAGTAATTGTGAATAGTATAATCATTGGACTATAAAATTGCATTTCTATAAATAGAAATTCGTTTCGGTTGAAGACGTTAAAAGGACTAAAACAGCACGTATCCTTCCGAAAGAGAATGATGGGCAGGAGCAGGATTCAATTTGGAGCGTAGATTTTTCGCGTCCAATTCGTATCACTCACTCGTCTGTAAACAATCGACATATCAACTCATCTGGACTGATAAAAAGTATTTTATTGACTTAAGAAGATCCTTGTTTTTAGTTTAGTTAGAGATCCACAGCAAAGGACAGTGTAATTGAAAGAGAAAAAATGTACGGACTCCTGTTGGAATGTGTCCAGAGATTTGTCCAGGTAATAAGTTTTCTAGTTTATTTTTTTTTTTTTGAATAAAAAGCATCTTNTTAAATTTATAATTATAATTTGTTATATGCTTATAAAATTTTAGATATTTTTTAGTTTATTTTATGTAAGTGTTCATTTTCGTCTTGGTAGGTAGACATTGAATTTGTTTAGCCATTAATTAGAAATCAATATTATCGATACCAATCTCGAAATACTTAAATCGATACGGTATATGAATATTAATTACGCAAGACAATAATTAATTAAACTCCAAAATTGTACACAATACGTATTATCATTTGTTACGATGGTCACTTGTTCTATTAATAAACAAAAGAATTACATATTAAAATAATATAATGGGTCAAATTGTCCGGCTACATCTGAATTACACGGTGCACGTTAAGTTCAAATTATAAATGATTAAAATGACACCACTTATTTATATCGCTATTAATATATAATAATATCAAAATATAATTTGTATATAATAACGATAAACAATTTTGTTTTATTGTATAATTTTTGATCTAAAATGAATTTAATAAAAAAGATTTTATAACCGAATATCTGTAATTTAGATTTGTAACCCCTGGGGTAAAGTGGTGAAAAGTTCTTAGAACAAAAATTAATAAAAGAGGAATTACTGCAGTGTAATGGTCGCTTACTAGTTTTTCTAAAAAATTAAAAATTAATAATTGATTTTTCATTAGATGGAGCATGGTGAAGACGCCTGGATGACGATAATTCAAAAAGCAAATTGTAAACATACTGTCTTCAACACCCATCAGGTGTATAGCGATAGTGTAATGATTTCGTTGGCTAATGCTTGCGCCGAAATAAGCGGTCTCCCGAGGGATGACGTTATGAGATCTTTTGGAAAATGTTTCTACAATATATTTTCTTATTTCGGGTAAATTGGAGACTCCCCCAACTTTTTTTTTTGTTTCTTATTTTAATAGCCATCAATAAGGAAACGAAATATTATTTCTAGTTATGATAAGACGATCAAAGCGACGGGTCGCTATTTCACAGATTTTCTCGAAAATGTTGACAATATTCACTCGCAATTTCAATTTACTTTTCCTAAAATGAAAAGCCCGTCGATTTACGTTCTCAATGTGGATAAAAACGGTTGCGTGATGGTTTATAGAAGCAGAAGAAAAGAATACACCAATTATTTTATTGGTACGTACAAATTGTTTTTCAATAACTAGATGTAAGTGCTTTTCAACTGTTTAGAAACTTGAGAAGAAAAAAAAAAGAAAAAGCCGCGTCTGTCTTTTATTGATTCCGCCAACGTAAAAAAGAAAAAATTGCTCAACGAAACAAAAAAATCGGTTTTCAAGTGTTTCAAGTTTATTCTTCCTGAAGATGCAAAAAGAAAAAAGAGAACCGCCTTCGTTTTTGTTGACGCCATTAAAATAAAATTAAGATAAATTGTTGAATGGAATATAAAATTGGGACAGCTGGGGAAAATCATTTTTCACTGCTCAGTCTCGTTAATAATTCATGAAAAACGACGGAATAAAGGTACGAAAGTTCCCAGGGCGAGACAATAAAGATTTAAAGGAAGAGAGACTTAACTAATTTACCGGCATACCAAAAACTCGCAAAATATGCTAAACCTTCGTTAAAACTGGCTTGTGTTTATGATATTTTAAAGGAAAACAATATTTAATTTTAGTAGGGTGATTTTTTTTTGTTTTTTTTAGCTCTACTGGAAGTAATTGCAGATGAACACTACAATTTAAAACTAGATCCGATAATTTTGAGTACAGAATTGTCTTCCAAAAAAGATCGCCCCGTTTTAGTGGTTCATCTTCGATTAAATTTTGATAACAGCGAATACGNAATCGTTCGACGAGCAGCAACAACAACAACAGGGTCAAATTCAAATAATAAAAGAAGGAAGTGTAGTACATAACGTGATTAAGAATTTGTTGTTAAAAGGACAAATGAAATATCTGCAAGATTTGCACGCCGTCATATTCCTCTGTTCTCCAATGTGAGTACCTAAACAAAAAAAAAAACAAAAGAAGTCAATCCGTCGATTGGTTAGTTGAAGACGAACAAAAGAAATGCGTTTTTAGAATCAACGATATCGAAGAGTTAGTCGATAGTGGGTTGTTTTTGAACGATTTGAACCCCCACGGTCTCAGTAAGGAGCTGGTTATGACAGGGTGGCAGCATAATTCAAAGTAAGAAAAATGATAAGGGTTTAGGTACATCCCCTTTATAGTCCTGACTTGTACTACAAAGTATTAGGATTCTACACGTTTTTCTTGGGGTTTTCCCTATTAAGAAAATATACCGATTTTGTTATTACATTCGCTTTTGTTTTTTAAACGAAAAGTTAAACTTGTTTTGTAGATACAAAAAAATCTATGCGTATTTTTGTAGATTTATTATCTTCAAAATGTTCGATTCATTTTGGAGTTCATGAGGGGTAGTATGTTCGGTTCGTTGTTGAATAAAATTGAGACGAAA
>NW_020439800.1:0-11395 GCF_000699045.2 Agrilus planipennis
TTTTCAGTAGTAAATGGTACCAATAACAGCACATTTGAGCAATGCAATTGTAGTGGATAAAATGGTCATTTTTTCCGTGCAGTACTGTACGGATTGTACGCTCCTCACCGGTTAAGAGTTGTCTCCTTCCTTTTCTGGCCTAGTGCTGTTCTTTTCTACTTTGCGCCGGTAAAACTGAAGGTCACGTCGCTACAGAAAGTAAACGAAGTATACAGACCTTTAAGTTTCGTCGGAACTATTGATTGCTTAAAACATTTGAACTCGACGACTTGTACGGTTGGCAATAATGTGTATAATTTAATATAGTATCTGGAAAGACTGTCGTCAAAGATATACGTTCTCGTAATAAAGTGAACTTTGTTGAAAGCTCTTTCGTGGAATAAACGTTTCGATTCTATATACCATTGTGTATTTACGTAGAAATGCTCAAAAGTTTCTTCTGTCATCGGGAACATATATTATCCGAAAGTTTGAAGCACCCGTTTCATCCAAAATACGGAGAATTATTACAATGCTCGCCTATTATACAACTACCTGTATTATGTGTGTTATTATAACATTCGATCTTATTCCGCGGTATTAAACGAATGACTGAATTCTATTTCCAAGCAGCCTTGGTTCTAATAAAGTTCCTCCAACACCCCTCCCTCAAAATATTCTTTACCACAAAGAAAACCCAAACCAAATAGGTTAAGTATTAAGTAGGTAGTCTTACTGAGTTATATACAGGGTGTCTCTGAAATAATCCTTCAGTTTTGGTTGGACACGCCCCCCCACTCTTTCCTATCCTGAGGTAATCTTCGCATTTCCCTAAAGCTAGAGCAACCCGCATCCTTAACTATATGCGAACAGTAATCTAATCTAAGTCTACATCAACCTCTTCTAACTCTCGTTTCTGCCTCTAATATGTCTCTGACTAAACCTTCATCCCTGAGATGATGTCCTACCATCCTATCTCGCCTATTTCCTATCAACCTCCTGCTTAGAGGCCTCTGTTCTCCTATTCTTTCTCATACCTCTTCATCCTCATCATATCATTCACTTGTAACACCACATTTAGAAAGCTTCTAACTTTTACTTTACCGCCGCGCCTACCGTCCACATTTATGACAGGGCCGGACTGCACTTTCAAATACGTTTTTTTCAAAAAACGGTACATTTTTGGACCACTAAACTTTTACCTAATTTTTTGTTTTATAGTGCACTGTGGAATCTGGGCAATTTTTTACTTTTGTAGCATTGGCCTTTATGCAATAGCAATGTCGTTTAACTTAAAATTACGTCCTTTTCTCTTCAATTAAAATTCCATTTTGAAGTTAAAAATAAGAAATTAAACGAGAAATTGCCCAGATTCTACACAGAATTATAAAACCAAAAGAATAAGTAAAGGTTTGGTGGTCTAAAAATCCAACGTTTTCGAGAAAACCGTATTTAAATTTACGGTCCGACCCTGGTAGGATAAATAGCAAAAAATCTTAAAGGATCTGATCATTTTCAATGTATTTTTCGAAGGCAAACTCGCATCTGGCTTCGGGATTGCCCTAGTACGATTAAAAAAATCAAACAGGTAAAATTTGGATTTTGGAGTAAAAATTGTCTAAAATCTTGATGTGGTAGAGGGCAATTATGAGGCCAGATTCTAATTAAGCAAACAAAAAGGCCAAAAATTAGATTTGTTGAGTTCGGAATTGGTAAAATGCCTTCTTTTGTTTCAATACTTAATTTTGATCACCTATGATAATTTTGGATAATTTGGTTGTTTAAATTGAACTTGTCTAAGTTATGGCGACTAAATTTAGTTAAGGAATTGAAATTTTAGGAGTTTCATTATAATTTCTAAATCGGTTGACCTGCGCCAAACAAATTGGAGCATCTGGCCAGGCAAGAACTGCTATAAATTACACCTTAAGCTTTAATTAATACAAATTAGTGTCGTAAGTGGCTCTCAAAAGTTATGTATATGTTCTCGTGGCTTGTTCGGAAATTTATGGGGCTAGAACATACCTATCGAATAGCTCACGTCTACCCATCTAGGGGCTGAAGCACGACGATATCGTTTTTAAATAGACTCATCTTTTAATCATCACGAATTACAATAAAAAAAAAACATTTCGGAACTCCAACAAGATAATTATAATAATTTACTTACTGGTATAGAAAATACTACAATTGGCGTGATGAGCGCCATCTGTAGTACGATGCTACATTTGAGGATTACATATGCTTCAACAAAGTCCATTTAAAAATATTGATATCTACTTGTTGAAACGAATCCCGGCGTAGCTCACCTCAACGTGATAGGCACGTTACCATAATCGATGTTCTGTCGGAGCTGCCTGCGACGCGCTGATGAGATCCAAAAAGATCGAAATCGCGATCCGCGTCTGGCAGTTTCGACAGAATACAGATCACTTCGAATTATTNAATCATTTTGACGTATAGATACAATAAATTCAGAAACTGACTCTATTAGGTTATAACAGAACCCTAATGTTTTTTTTAAACAGTTCGTATTTAAGTAGGAGTTACACTGTAAAGAAAAATTGGTATTAGTGTTTGTAGTTTAATTTCTTATTTTTAACATCAAAATGGAATTTCATTTGAAGAGAAAAAGACGCAATTTTACGTTAAACGACGTTGCTGGTGCATAAAGACCAATTCATTACTTGTTTCATTTTGCGATGTTTCTAAAGCGTGAAGCAGTTTCATTATACTGGCACTTGTTTCTGATGTCAAAAAGTACAATAAACAATCTTTTGTTTCCATTATATTATTACACTCTACGCTGTTTTTCAATTAAGGCCGTAGAAGAAAATTGAAGAATTCTGTCACTTTGATGCGTTCTTTTGTTTTTCTGCGAGACTTCAGCACCTCTATTTTTCTCTCTATTGTGTAAATATAAGTAGTTTCTTACTATAGACGGACGGGGTGGTTGGTTCAGCATACTTGTTGGAAGCAATTTTATTAATACCCGCGGATGAAATATGGGTTATCCAATTGACGTAGAAGCGAAGTCTCTATACATACAAGCCACCTAAATTTCTTGGTGAACCGTTCGAAAATCTTTGTTCGAAACACCAAATAAAGCGCTATAAACTGGGACTTTGCATCGGAGCTATAAATTTATGAGCTAAATGCAATATCGCATGTAAAAGCGAACACGTAAGCGTAGGTACCTGTACCATTCATTCGCAGCGTCGTCTGTGCACCCACCATTATTATTATTTAACGGCCTAGCAAAATTGAAATAAACGCAAAACTAAAAGGGCAAATTAATGGGGGTATGCGACGCCTATAGAAACCATTAAAAGCCAAAATAAAATTATATATGTTGTTATATAAGTTTCTCTGTATAACGACGAAAGTTTTTCAACCCTAACGGAAAAACTTATCCCCCCTGATATTACACTAAAACTATGTCAAACTATTAGCTACTTATGTCACATAATAATAAAAACAATTATTACAGTTAGTTTTCCTTATTAATAGCGAACGAGTTGTCTACCGTTCTTATCTGGAGGTTTTTTCCACCTTGTTTGTTGCCCTACAACTTCTTTCAAATTATTGATGCCACTAACAGATCATCGTTTGTTTTCCAGTCTTATTCGGTTGTTTTTTTGTTTTTTTAACAAAAACCAAAAGAACTATGTTTACTTATGCAATTGTTTCATCTGTTATTAAAACAATTGGTTTCATTAAGTCAGAATTCGGTTAACGCCCAATCGGATAAAACTCAATGTGAATTGAATTAAATAGTGAGAAGATAGATAAGCTGTTTTCACAAAGATTTATGTATTATTGTGTAGAATTAAAACTGTTTGGGCCTTTAGGAACAAATGAAGAAAATAATTTTTTTTGCTTTCTTTTGTTTTTTTTTTTTTTTAATTTAACAAAGGTCTCTATAAATNGTAGAATTAAAACTGTTTGGGCCTTTAGGAACAAATGAAGAAAATAATTTTTTTTGCTTTCTTTTTTTTTTTTTTTTTTTTTAATTTAACAAAGGTCTCTATAAATGCTTTAATAATTAAGAACCGCTTTCAATTACTTTCTTGAAGTGTTTCTCGATTTATCAATCAAAGTACTTTCCACAAATAGATGCTTGACTGTATTCATAATAGCTCCAGTTAAGTTCTAGCTAGAGAAATTCGAGTTGATGGAAAATTCTTCTTAACCTTCGAACTATTTAATTTCTGGTTCCATGATATGACTTCTACGTGAAGTTTTTGTTAAACCCATGCAAGAGGTATCAATTGACGATGTCAAACAATGCTAGGACTTCGTTTGTGTTGTCTTTTCTATCTGCAACCTTATATATACATACGAGGGTGGATTGATAAGTTTCCGCCCTAACCAAGAGATGACGCCACTAGGCCTACCTTGAGGTGACATTCTATAGTACCATCCTTGGATAGCTTGTAGCTATAGTTTCAGCCCGATCTCCTTGCTAGTGTAGGTTTGACAGCACGCTGAACAAGACGCCTCTGTGGTTTTCGTAAAAATGGAAAAGCAGGAAAATCGTGCTGTCATCAAATACTTTTATTTGAAGGGGTTAACGCCGAAGGAAATTAAAAAAGAGATGGACTCAACACTGGGGACATCCTCCCCGTCATATTCAACCGTTAAGCAGTGGGTTTCCGAGTTTAAAAAGGGTCGTGTGAGCACCTCTGATGGGCCTCGCTCAGGACGCCCCGTTGAGGTCACAACTCCAGATATGATCGAAAAAATTCATCAAATAGTGCTGGGAGACCGCAGATTGAAAGTGCGTGAGATAGCTGAGACCTGTAAGATGTCATATGAACGTGTGCAACATATTTTGCACCAACATTTGCATATGGAAAAGCTCTGTGCAAGATGGGTGCCGCGTTTGCTAACAGTCGACCAAAAATTGATTCGAAAAAACATTTCTACCGCAAATTTGTCATTGTATAAGCGTAATCCAAGCGAATTTTTGCGTCGATTCGTAACCGTTGACGAAACGTGGGTCCACCACTACACTCCTGAAACCAAAGAACAGTCTAAACAGTGGATTGGACCAGGGGAACCAACTCCAAAGAAGGCAAAAACAATTTTTTCGGCGAACAAGGTTATGGCTACTGTTTTTTGGGATGCAAGAGGTATTATATACATTGATTACCTTGCAAAGGGTAATACTATCACTGGTCAATACTACGCAGACTTATTGCAACGTTTGAGCCACGAGGTGAAAATTAAACGACCTCATCTGGCGAAGAAAAAAATCTTGTTTCATCACGATAACGCACCAGCGCACACGTCAATCGTTGCGACGGCTAAAATCAACGATCTAAAGTTTGAATTGATGCCGCACCCTCCTTACTCTCCAGACCTAGCCCCGAGTGACTATTTTCTGTTCCCTAATCTCAAAAAATGGCTTGGCGGTAAGAGATTTGCGGACAATGAAGAAGTAATCGAAGCTGTAAATGGTTATTTTGAGGAGCTTGACGAATCAGTCTATAGAGATGGCATTAATAGACTGGAACACCGCTATGAGAAATGTATCAGCCTTGGAGGAGATTATGTTGAGAAATAAAAAAAAAAAATTTTTAAAAACCTTGTTTTTCTTGGTCAGGCCGGAAACTTATCAATCCACCCTCGTATATACTGATCTAACCGCTTTCTCTGCTATACCACAGTGGTAAAAATTTAGCCTAAAACCTGGATACCATTTATTTTTATCTCGAATTAGAGGAAAATTCGAATTAAAAAAAGGAAAAAGAATTGGAATAACTAAATGTGAAACAATATAAAGATTCTGTATGTAAAGGGAATAACGAAGGAAAAATTGCGATTGTATATTTCTGATTGCATTAAAGTCACGTATTACGTGTCCTTTTGGCATTTGGAAGTTTATTGAAATTTCGCGTCCGTTTCCAATTACCGCACTGTCCCATATAACTTTTCTGACGGGGAAATAGCGTCAGACACTTTTTTGACGACTAGAACACGTTTTAAACAGGAGCATAGAACGATATGCAATAAACGGGGAAAATTGCCCGGATTCCGCAGTCGATGACAAAAAAAAACGCGGATCAAAACGATCGGTCATAACCAGAGGATTTGCATATGTGCATGTGTGTATATATATATTCACTGACTTTGCCATGGGCTTAATGGCGTATGCCTGCGAAACTCGTTCCAAGTGGCGCTCCAAACTCGTTGTCGGGCTCCATAAAAAGCACTTTCGAATGTATCGTTCTGGAAGCGGCTATAAATCGAGGCGAATCGATAGAATTTCGTCGGGACGCACCATTGTAACATCAAGAGCGAAGACAAACACCACCACAAACAATAGTCGAGAGGGTATCTATTGATGGCTTTTCAATGACGGAGAAACGGGGAAAAAGAGATCGACGTCAGACAAAGCAACACAAATACAAACCAACATGCCAATCGCCACTTTATATTAATACCCGTCGATTTTCTGCTTTTTTTCGGGACTCTTTATCCACCCATTTACGACGTGCTCGAAATACCATTGACGTTTTATTCATGCACTTGTTCGTTTGATTCGCTTTTTGACGACGTACTAATGCGGAAGTTTCTCTGTATAACGACGAAAGTTTTTCAACCCTAACGGGAAAACTTATCCCCCCTGATATTACACTAAAACTATGTCAAACTATTAGCTACTTATGTCACATAATAATAAAAACAATTATTACAGTTATTTTTCCTTATTAATAGCGAACGAATTGTCTACCGTTCTTATCTGGAGGTTTTATCCACCTTGTTTGTTGCCCTGCAACTTCTTTCAAATTAATGATGCCACTAACAGATCATCGTTTGTTTTACAGTCTTATTCGGTTGTTTTTTTTTCTAACAAAAACCAAAAGAACAACATTTACTTATGCAATTGTTTCATCTGTTATTAAAACAAATGGTTTCATTAAATCGGAATTCGGTTAACGCCCAATTGGGTAAAGCTCAATGTGAAGTGAATTAAATAGGGAGAACATAGATAAGCTTTTTCCACACAGATTATCCCTAATTTCAATGATCAATAACAAGAATTAAAAATCTTGTTACTGGATATTAATACGAAAAAGTAGTCCAACCACCTTTACAAATATATTGGACACCCTCATTAAATATCATAGCACATTTAGAAAGGCTACCCTAATATTATTTTATTTGTGGCGAATAGTTTGAAAATTAGGCGAAAGGTTGACGTTTGTCGAACTTTTTATGATAAAGTAAGTATCTATACATTGAATTTTTTTTGGTTTAGTATTAGCACGTAATCCTGGATATCTGACAATTCAACCAATGTCTTTATGACCTACGGGTTCACGCACTTACCTACTCTGTATTTTTTACCATTATCTGTTGGTAACCGAAGTTGAAATTAACATTGTTAAATACATTTGATATGTAATCAATTTTAGTTAAATTCTTAGCTCAATTATTGTTCTGTAGATAGTGTTGGTGTGAGTTCAATGGGTTCGGGTACTTTTACGAAAATTGGTTAGCAAACAATTCCAAAATAAATCAACTTTTACAAAAAAAAACAAAATCTTTTTCTCTGTTTTCCTATTCTTTCTCATACCTTTTCATCCTCATCATATCATTCACCTGTAACACCACATTTNACATTGTCAGTTCTACTTTTTATCCAGAAAAAAATGGTACCTACTCGTATGTTTTTTACAAAGACTAAAAAATCGGTTTAAATCATCTTGTAGTGTTTTTATAAAATTTCAGTAAAGGTAACATTATTGCTATAAATATGTGGCCGAAGAATAAAGATAAGAATCTATTTTTAGTATCTGTTTCGAAACCTCAAAGACGTCTTAAGGTGAGTACCATCGCGCATGCCGAGAGTGACGTAGGTTCGCGTCGTATTCAACTAGATGGAACAAGTTGACTGCAGAAGCACGAGAAGCACTCAGTTGGGTTACTAATATGGTAATATGCCTGTTCTCTTTTTACGATTAGTGTTAATTAAAATGACGAAAAGACACTTTCTCGCGGTTTTTATCGGTATATTAATGAACTTACGGTTACTTAGTGCCGATTTGTGTAGTGCCAAAGATGATGAAAAGGTACCCAACCAATATTCTGCAACCAGTTACCAACCAATGTAAGTTTCATTCATACATTTTCAATTTAAATCGCTATACCGACATTTCTAAAATAAGGGTTTCGTCGTATTATCTTCTACAAATTAATTTAAACATTTTGTCGCATCAAAAAAATGAAAAACTGATGGATAATTTTTATTAGATTAAAGGAAACGAAAGTAATGTTTCAAAAATGTATACTAATTGTTCACCATAACATTGAACAGTGAATATCTTCACCTGAGAAACCAATGTGATGGTGAAACAATTGTTGTGAACAATTAATATTTATTTTTGAAACTTTACTTTCGTTTCCTTTAATTGATTATGGAGTTTCAACAAGTAAAGCCTTCCACCATTAATTAAATGAAAATTTTATATGTTTGGATACATTTATAATATTATATTGAGTATTTCAATGATTATACAAAAATGCAAGAGATTAATGAAGTTATAAATTTTGTACAGACGCTCCTTATACAACATAAGCGAGCATTAAGAATGAAATTTTCAAAAACTGTAAAAAAGAAATTAAAAATTTGATGCATCGACCAAAGCTCAGCCCAATCCGCTGAGTTAGGAAGCTTAAAATTTTGCACAAAACTTCCTCATACAATGGTAACATCCGCTCCAAAATGAGTTTTCAAACACAACCCCTAAAGGGGTGAAATGGAGGTTAAATGTTTATTTTACAATTATAGAATTATAAAAAAAAATATTAAATGTAACGCACTAAGGGTTTAGGATAGGTCATGGTGGAAAGTGCTACGCAGTACCGACAAGGGTACTGTCCAAATTTAGACAGGTTGAAATAAAAATGGCAAGTAAAATAAATCTGCTACATTGTTGATATACAGCTGGTAATTTCTAAAATAAGTACAACAAACGTTAAAGCGAATTACATAATTTACCGAGAAGATATTGATAGTTTTGCAGATAAAAATGTAAATGTAATTATTTGCACGAAACATCTGCGAAATTTAATTTGGTGAAATTCTTAAAAATTGTTAGTAAAGCAAAATAGTCCTAATAAATTAAAAACCAGACAAAATACAAAAATTTAGAAGACGGCGTTATTGTTTTGAAAACTTTGTCGTTTTTAATTGGATCTTTAATATTTAGCGTCTGTTTTGTTTCACCCCTGATCTTTAACAGTTTTACTTACTATTTTTTAGGCAAAAATTTCTTAGTAAGTATGAGTGAATTAATGGTAATACATATTACCAGTTTCTTTTATTAATTAAATAATTTAGATAATAGATAAAATCCTTCCTTTCCTAACTAACATTAATAAATGCGAATGTAAATTTGTTTACTACGATTTCACGCCTTAACTGCACAATCAATCATCATGAAATTTGATTATCATCAGGGGTACAGAAAAGGACATAGGGTACTGTTTATCCAGAAAAAATACTGTTCCCAAGGAATATAAAAATTAATTTTATGTGGTCGTTGTTGATTTTTGACGCGTATCTAGGACATCAACGCGAGCGAAGCCGCAGTTAAACCTTTAATGAATTTTTGTACACAATTGTCAGGGGTACAAAAAAGGATATAGGATACAATTTAACAGAATACAATACCGTTCCCGAGGAATAGAAATATTAGTTTTATGTGGTCTATTTCACGCCTTACGACTACTCCATCGATCTTCGTGAAATTTTGTACATTTATTGTCAGGGATCCAGAAACGGACATATGGTACCTTTTATCCAAAGAAAAAAATACTTTTTCTAAGGGATAGAAAGATTAGTTTTATGTGGTCGTCCACGATCTTTGACACGTATTTAGGACATCAACACGAGCGAAGTCTCGGGCAAAACCTATCGTGAAATGTACAGGGATTCAGAAAGAGAAATAGGGTACCTTTTATTAAAAAAAAAATGATGTTCCCCGAGAGATAGAAAAATTAGGTTTATATTGTCGTCAATGATCTTTGACATGTATTTAGGGCATCAATACCAGCCAAGTCGCTAGTAAAACCTAGTAAAACAATAAACCGACAAAACAAAATTAACAGTTTTATTATTTCTTCGAAACTGGAAATAACTGAATTATCATTTTATTTTTTCTGCAATATTTATAGAACATACACTTACTCTCTTTCAGAAGAAACAATTAATTTATTTATTTAATAAAAATGCTGATAATGAAAATTCTTTTATGAATATGTTGCTGGGATAGTTACCTGTAACATACGGACAGATACCGGATCTATCAAATCATTGACATTATTAATTGGGGCAGTAAAACTCGATCAAGTACCAAGTAATGGCGCCGTAAAACTCGATACATTCAATCAGAACTTTGTTAAAAAAGATAAGATATGCATAAGTGCAATTTTAATGCTTTTATTAATCCTAACTATTATAAATACGAATGTGAGTTTGTTTGCTACCATTTCACACCTTTAACTACTTAACCGATCATCATGAAATTTTATACACACATTGTCAGTTCTACTTTTTATCCAGAAAAAATATGCTGTTCCCGACGTATAGAAAAATTAGTTTTATGTGGTTGTCAATGATCTTTGACACGTATTTACGACATCAACACGAGCGAATCCGCAGGTAAATCCAGTTTTATAAAAAATATATAAATAATTACATCGTTGTATTGCATATAATTATTAACAGAAAAAGAAAAAGAACGATGAATTGTAATATCAATATTCATAAGAAGGGTTAGAAATCGTTTGGATCACTATAGCCGAATATGATTTCTTGAGAATGTCATAATAAATGATATTTGATTTTAAACGGAGTCTTTACATCCAAACTTTCCTACAGAGAATTTAATATGAAAACCAAACTTAACATTACAATTACTTCATATTAAGCGGTTGGTCAATATAGGCGGAGTCATAATAAACGAATTCCACTGTACTTTCCTATAAGTTTGAAAGTTCTATATCAAATATTTTTTGAAATATCAAGATATTGCTCTTTTAAGTGTTTCCAGTTTTCCTTTTGCAGTACGGAACCTCAGAAACAAGTTACCTAATATTTAGTATAATTATAATAATTTACTTACTGGTATAGAAAATACTACAATTGGCGTGATGAGCGCCATCTGTAGTACGATGCTACATTTGAGGATTACATATGCTTCAACAAAGTCCATTTAAAAATATGGATATCTACTTGTTGAAACGAATCCCGGCGTAGCTCACCTCAACGTGATAGGCACGTTACCATAATCGATGTTCTGTCGGAGCTGCCTGCGACGCGCTGATGAGATCCAAAAAGATCGAAATCGCGATCCGCGTCTGGCAGTTTCGACAGAATACAGATCACTTCGAATTATTTTAT
>NW_020439800.1:11765-12125 GCF_000699045.2 Agrilus planipennis
GCTGGCAAAATCGTAGGTTGGGAGAAAAAAGCTCATTATACTCTCGACTTTTGTTCATTAAACATACTTTTTCATACAGTACCTGCCAAAAGTTTTGTTCAATCATGAATAGTAGTGCGATTCAAAAACAAACGTTAAAGCCTTTAATATGTATTCAAATATAAACATCTCGTTGATATTTTCAGTAGTAAATGATACCAATAACAGCACATTTGAGCAATTCAATAATATATAATAATGCATAAAATAGTCAATTTTTTCGTGCAGTACTGTACGGATTATACGCTTCTCACCGGTTAAGAGTTGTCTCCTTCCTTTTCTGGCCTAGTGCTGTTCTTTTCTACTTTGCGCCGGTCAAAC
>NW_020439801.1:0-3672 GCF_000699045.2 Agrilus planipennis
TATCGTTGCTATAAACAATTGACACCACATTCACTTTTCACTGCACTTCATACTTGACAAAAACATGTAAATGTATTATTGTATAGCAGCTGTCCACGCGGACGTATCGCTCACTCAAGTAGGAGAGAGACAGATCTCGAACGCTGCCGAACGCGGAGGCCGATTGTGCCTCTTTGTCGCTCGTTCCGCGCTGTCGCTTGCACTTTAAGCCTTAAATGGAACGCCTCAGAGCGAGGTAACGCCGCATGAGTCATGTTTTTTCGTGCGTGCAGCGTCCATCGAATTATAAGACGTTGTCACGTCAAAAACAAGATGAATATTTTGATACTCCCTTGTTTTGTGATTTTAATCTCTCTTGAATAGAGCAAAAAAATAATAATAACTGAGCGCAAATTCGGGGACGTACGGAGCATATGGAATCGGTTCAAATATCAGGTTCCATAGAGCTTCTTTTACCGAGCAGTATTGTCTAAAGATTTAGACCATTGCCTAGCATTCGAGAGGACACCGACCCGATTCCGAGTCCGTGTGCCATGGTCTAAGTTTTTCTGTGGTTTCCTTGGATCACGTAGGCAGCTAGTGCTGGAGCAGTACTATTCCACATACAAACTTTTACTTTATTCTGTCTTCATATTTTTCAACACCATTCCGACGATTCCTAAAAAGAGGTTCAAGAGAGCCTTCACTCCGGCGTAGTCCGGAGGGACTACCCGCCCACTAGCATTAGGAGGTAACTTATATTTTGCTATTTACCGACATGATAATTGTGAAAATAAATGCTGAAATTACATACGAAGCTCATTCAAATATAAACGAGTCAAAAAAGTTATCTATTACTTTAAAAATAAAATACACTTGGTGGTTAGTTTCCTTCTTTATTTATACATTTTTCCCACTGAACAAGTAGTTTTTGCATGCCATTTTCGAAGAATGACTTCGGGCGAGTATCCAACCAATTGCGCACAAACTGTTCTCACCTGTTGATCGTCCGCAAAACGCTCTCCGCCAAGTGCTTCCTTTAAAGGCCCAAATAAATAAAAATCGCATAGTGAAAGATCAGGGCTGTAGGGAGGACGGTCGGGTTTAGTTCAGTGCATTTTCACTAATTTCTGGACCGTTAGGCCTGAATTGTGGGGTGGACATCTCGGATTGGCCGCCGGCGTCTTTTTGACCGATAGACAGCTCGAATTTTGTCAAGAAGGTCACAGTCATATGGAGCGTTTATCCTAAGACGATTTTCCAGAAAATCGAGAAACAAAACTCCTTGAGAGTCCCAAAAAACCGCTAACATCATTCTTTCGGTGGTCTTGGCTCTTCCTCCACTCCATACAAGATCACTTCGACTCGGGAATACAGTGGTGAACCCAAGTTTCATCACACGTTACAATATGATGCAAAATTGCCTTCCCTTCGTTGTGAAACCGAGCAAGAAGCGCCTGACAAACTTCAATTCTCGCATTTCTGTTTTCCTGGGTAATCAAACGTGGCACCCATCTTGCCGCGATTTTTCGAAATTTAGGTTGGTCTCAGATAATGCTGTGTACACTTCCAACACTAATTTCCATTTCTTTACTTATTTCTGCCACGGTCAAGCGACGATCTCTTTGAATGAGTTCACGAACAGCAGCGATATTGCCAAGCGTAATGATGGAGCGCTTACGTCTTGGGTGACTCAAATTTTGTACGTTTTCATGCCCTTTCTTGAACTCGGCACACCAGGTTCTTATTCGCGGCCATGAGAGTGCATCCTCCCTGAACTATACATGAACTCGTTCTCAAATATTGGCAGATTTAACGCCTTCATTCGTTAAGAATTTATAATGATACGTTGCGCAACTGAAGGGTGAACCTCTATATCGCTCATTATTACGACTACTATATAAATCGGTCGGGTGGTCGACTTGATCTTGAGTCATTTAGAGGCAATACCCCCCTACCCTTTCCAAGGTTACGAAAGAAGAAAAAATGTTGAAAAAGAATTAGAAAACAACGATTTGGAGTTTTTTTGAAAACTTTTGTCTGAAAAAAAAAGGGAGCGAGATTGCATCTCTTATAGTTACCGAGTTACCTATACAAATGTCGAAATTTTGCCACCCTGTATATAAGTGAATATTTATATATATTCCATTCTCAATTTGCCACTAGTGTCCATCAAACAGATTTCATATTTGTTAATATATGTATACATAGGTTCTAATATTTTTTTGACGTAACAACGTCTTATAATTCGATGGAGCCGGCTGCACGCACGAAAAAACATGACTCATGCGGCGTTACCTCGCTCTGAGGCGTTCCATTTAAGGCTTGAAGTGCAAGCGAGAGCGCGGAACGAGCGACAAAGAGGCACAATCGGCCTCCGCGTTCGGCAGCGTTCGACATCTGTCTCTCTCCTACTTGAGTGAGCGATGCGTCCGCGTGGACAGCTGCTATACAATAATACATTTCCATTTACCTCCTTCTCTATATCCATACAAAATATCTATCAAACAAATAAAATTAAAATTTTCTTTTGAAAAATGAAACCATTCCATCAGTATTTTCTTATGACGTTGTCACGTTCAACTATCGTCAGTAAACCGACTTTACAGACAACCGATTTTTTTTAAATAATTACTCGAATGATTTCTATCTTTAAATACGTAGTCCACCAAGGATACTGTGTGTTTTGTATTACCTGCATATCTTGTTGGAATACGTTAGTACTTGAGTTTCCGAAGCTTTGCCAAATGAATACTTAATGAGGAACTCAAATATGACCAGAGGGGCAAACAACTGCACGGCCAAAATATATTTACCAAGATAATTGGGAAATGAGACTGAAGGGTTGTTTGCCTCCCTCGAGTTTCGTGTAGTAGGTGGCACATGAATTTCTAATGTAATGGAAGATGTGAAAGTGCTCGAGTTTGCTGAATAAATACATGCAAGAAACCCATCACGTTTTAAAGAAAGGAAAAAAAATGTGAATAGAAGGTGTATTAAGAAATCTTGAAAAGTTTGATTGAAATTCTGACTTTGAAGATAAAAATAAAACATTGATGGATATTTTATACGGCCGTAAACTTTTTTAATATTTTTGTAATAACCTTTTTCGACTTTCTTTTTCTCCGAAAAGTTTCAATTGTTTTATATCTATTTTAATAGAAACACTGAATCAAGTTGCGTGTGTACTTAGCTGTCTAAAAGGAATTTAAACGACACATATTTAGATTTTTTTTGAAACTAAGTAAAGAACAATAAGAGAAGTTGATTTTTTTTTTTGGTATTACCTGACTGCTGTATAGCCAAAATGGTTCGGGTGACATAAGCTACACTTCATATGAACCAAATCAATATGACGAAGTTACATAAAAAAAATTGGGGTAAACAAATTGCCAAGGGTTCAGATAAAGGTACCTTTTATCCAGAAAAAAATACCTGTTTCCCGAGGGGTAGAAAAATTAGTAAATGTGGTCGTCCATGAGCTTTTTGGACCTAATATATACTAAACAATAATAAAATAATTCGAAGATACAGACCACTTCGAATTATTTTATTCGATTAAGCTAACGTGCCTATCACGTTGAGGTTGGCTACGTCAGGATTCGTTTTCAGCAAGTAGATATCCACACAAGTGGACCTTGTTGGAGCATACGTAATCCTAAAATGTAGCATCGTGCTACAGATGGCGTTTAC
>NW_020439801.1:3871-12054 GCF_000699045.2 Agrilus planipennis
ACAACTTTAAACAATATCTTCAATATATTAATGTAATTTACCAATTACTGAATTAATTTTGTTTTTCTGTTAGGTACTGACGAAATAGCTTCAATTTTGAAGAATGATGAAATGAAGACACCCGGAAAGTAAAAACAGAAAATTGATAAACCCTTCATTAGTTTTGTTACATTGCCATTGCTACTTCCTGAATTACATCCTCATCCTTTTGTGTCTACATTTAGCTGTTGAGTGAGCGATGAAGATTTAAACTTTTCACTTTGTGTCGGTTGTGTGGAGACAGACGTGATAAATTGAATGCCGTTTTGCGAGCGGACGGAGATGGAAAATTAATTATTCACGCGCTATACTTCGATAACACTTACAATTATTATTTAATTTTATTGGGCTTTATCTCTTCCTGCAAAAAGCAATTTTCTTGTTTAATTAGGTACCTACTCTTATCATTGGCTGGAACTTTCTAGGAGACAAAAAACCCCTAACGATGTTACATTTCGCTTCTACGCTAAAATTAGAAATTCGAGCATTTCCTCTCATACTGATCAGCAGATACATACGTAGGTAGTTGAAAACTTGGGAAAGGAAGATGTTTAATTGACATGTAGGTAGGCGTCTTTTCAATGTGTGTAGGCTTCTTAATGAATACATAAAAAAACAAAGTGCAAAACACTATGCAATAACTAAATGTTTAACTTTTTTTGAAGTGAAACTTCTTTACGCACGGTAGGGTACCACCACCACATTCATAGTGTACAAATAATGCCATTAAATCAATTCCTTAACCCCTATTTCGGTATGTTTGTGTGTTTGAACAAGTTTCACTTCAGTAGCGTGTTGTGTAATTACAAGTTGCATTTTTTTTTTTAATTTGGCTTTTGATTTTGGTTCGGTTCCATTAAAAAATCAATAAATAAATAAGCAGGGTCGTGTTGCCTTTAATAAAAAGAAGTCACTTCTATGCTCGCGAACGGTTAATTTAGAAATTCGGAAAAGGTTGTTAAAGGTATGTTTGGAGCGTGGCGCTGTACGTGTACGAAACATGGACGGTGGGCGCGGCGGAAAAGAAAAGGTTGGAAGCGTTCGAAATGTGGTGTTATAGGCGAATAATAAGGATAACGTGTATAGAAAAGGTTAGAAATGGAGAGGTATTAGAAAGAATAGGAGAACAAAGGACTCTATGAAAGTCAATAAGAAATAGACGAGATAGATTAATAGGACACCTTCTCAGACATGAAGGTCTAGTCAGAGACATATTAGAGGCAGAAACAGGAGTTAGGAAGGGTAGAGGTAGACCTACATTAGATTACTTTTCGCAAATAGTCAAAGATGTGGATAGGAAAGAGTGGAGGTACGTGTCCAACCAGTCTTAGGACTGAAAACCTTATGATGATGATGATCCTATTCCGTATACTAAACAATTGTTTTATCAAGAATGTTCTAATCTAAATTGTTTAACTATTAAGTACTTATCTCTTACTCACGCTATTATATCACTCTGTTACCGTTAAAACGGAAAATTTAAATAAATTATTTAAAAAGTCTATAAAAGATGTGCGAAATGGTTATGTTACGATCATTGTTCCCTACTATTCATAGATTTATGTCCAAACGTTTCTCCTGATGAAAGGGCAATTTTTTGTATGGATGATTGATTTTATGTTCATTTTATATCTTGCCTAAACGTCTACCTGTTTGTCTTGTGTATGCTCATGTTGTTTGCAGTTAATTATATAAATTCTTGTCTTGTAAAAATCAGCGGTTTTTCTTATCGTTGATTAGATATTTTGCAAAATTGTAATTATTAACTGAAATGGTGTTTAACCATAATTTATGAAAATTGTTACACATTTTAAGTCGGCCCTTGCCTTCAAATTTTACCTTCATTTCTACCAATAGAAATTTTAATGTATCATTAGAAACCTTTTTAAGTCAGATAAGTCAGGACGGAAGGAGTAGGAGGGATATAAGGCAAAGGATATCGCACGATCGAGTCACTTTCAATAAAAAGAAGTCACTTCTATGCCTGTGAACGACTAATTTAGAAATTCGAAAAAAAAATGTCAAAGGTGTATGTTTAGAGCGCAGTTCTGTACAGGTGCGAAACAGGGATGGTGGGCGCGGCAGAAAAGAAAAGATTAGAAACGTTCGAAATGTGTACCGGCGAATGTTGAGGATACTGTGAATAGAGGTTAGAAATGAAGAGGTATTAGAAGAAATAAGAGAACAGAAGACTCTATGCAAGTCAATAAAAAATAGGAAAGATAGGTTGGTAGGACACCTTCTCAGATATGAAGGTTTAGTCAGAGACATATTAGAGGCAGAAACAGGAGTTAAGAGGAGTAGAGGCAAACCTAGATTAAATTACTGTTCGCAAATTGTTAAGGATGTGGGATGTTCTAGTTTTAGGTCAATGCGAAGATTACCTCAGAATAGGAAGGAGTNGCTAAACATGACCGGTGGGCGCGGCGGAAAAGAAAAGGTTGGAAGCGTTCGAAATGTGGTGTTATAGGCGAATAATAAGGATAACGTGTATAGAAAAGGTTAGAAATGGAGAGGTATTAGAAAGAATAGGAGAACAAAGGACTCTATGAAAGTCAATAAGAAATAGACGAGATAGATTAATAGGACACCTTCTCAGGCATGAAGGTCTAGTCAGAGACATATTAGAGGCAGAAACAGGAGTTAGGAAGGGTAGAGGTAGACCTACATTAGATTACTTTTCGCAAATAGTCAAAGATGTGGATAGGAAAGAGTGGAGGTACGTGTCCAACCAGTCTTAGGACTGAAAACCTTATGATGATGATGATCCTATTCCGTATACTAAACAATTGTTTTATCAAGAATGTTCTAATCTAAATTGTTTAACTATTAAGTACTTATCTCTTACTCACGCTATTATATCACTCTGTTACCGTTAAAACGGAAAATTTAAATAAATTATTTAAAAAGTCTATAAAAGATGTGCGAAATGGTTATGTTACGATCATTGTTCCCTACTATTCATAGATTTATGTCCAAACGTTTCTCCTGATGAAAGGGCAATTTTTTGTATGGATGATTGATTTTATGTTCATTTTATATCTTGCCTAAACGTCTACCTGTTTGTCTTGTGTATGCTCATGTTGTTTGCAGTTAATTATATAAATTCTTGTCTTGTAAAAATCAGCGGTTTTTCTTATCGTTGATTAGATATTTTGCAAAATTGTAATTATTAACTGAAATGGTGTTTAACCATAATTTATGAAAATTGTTACACATTTTAAGTCGGCCCTTGCCTTCAAATTTTACCTTCATTTCTACCAATAGAAATTTTAATGTATCATTAGAAACCTTTTTAAGTCAGATAAGTCAGGACGGAAGGAGTAGGAGGGATATAAGGCAAAGGATATCGCACGATCGAGTCACTTTCAATAAAAAGAAGTCACTTCTATGCCTGTGAACGACTAATTTAGAAATTCGAAAAAAATTGTTAAAGGTGTATGTTTAGAGCGCAGTCCTGTACAGGTGCGAAACACGGATGGTGGACGCGGCAGAAAAGAAAAGATTAGAAAAGTTCGAAATGTGTACCGGCGAATGTTGAGGATAGTGTGAATAGAGGTTAGAAATGAAGAGGTATTAGAAGAAATGAGAGAACAGAAGACTCTATGCAAGTCAGTAAAAAATAGGAGAGATGGGTTGGTAGGACACCTTCTCAGATATGAAGGTTTAGTCAGAGACATATTAGAGGCAGAAACAGCAGTTAAGAGGAGTAGAGGCAAACCTAGATTAAATTACTGTTCGCAAATTGTTAAGGATGTGGGATGTTCTAGTTTTAGGTCAATGCGAAGATTACCTCAGAATAGGAAGGAGTGANGACTAAAAAAAAAAGAAAAAATTAACGTTAATAAACTTCAATAGGTAACGTAATATCCTCCGGATAGGTAACTGTAATTTTATTAAAATTCAAAACCACCATTGAGGTATTGTCAAAGTGCGTTATCTTTTTTAACAATCCCTCATAAAGAAATCAAATGGATTTAGATCAACACCATCTACCGGCTATAGTACAGAACCCATACGTCCAGTTCATTTTCTAGGAAAATATTTATCTAGAAACTCACGCAATAGTCAATTTAATGTAAATATAAACATAGTCAACACGGTTAATGTATTCAATCAAATAACAAACACATTAGTACAAAAATACAAAAGAAATACAACTCGGATGATGTTAAGTATAGTAGCTGATTGAATGAGGCCTTGCAATGTCATATTTTCCAGCGTGATCTTACCAGAGCCGGACTGGCCCTTATCTGAGCTTTTAAATACGTTCTTCTCGGACACGGTATACTTTCAGACTACTAAACATTTACTTATCTTTCTTGTTTGGTTTCCCTAAAACGATTAATGTACCATTTAGTTTGAAGGAACCTGTATAAGTAGTTATGGTTGCGTGTAAATAAATTTGATTGAACGACACACAGCAGTACTGACTGCTATTACAACGAACAAATAAATGGGAACGTAAGCTATGTGGCATACAAAGTTCTTTGTAAATTACGTTCACTTTACTTGAGCACGCCTAAAACGATATAACCTACAATTTATAGGGACTAGTTTATACCGCATTTTCTATATTAGTTACTATGTCAATGACCTAAACTGTAAACTCGACTGATCTAATAATCTTACAGTACCTAGATTAGTTATCGGTATCTCTTTCTATTAAGAAGCATGGGGTGTATTCCGAAATATAACCTAGCTTACTGGTCAGTGCTGATGACATCATGAATCGACGCCATACTGTTGATTCGTTCCGAAATATATTGGTCAGTGCATTGACGTCAAACTGACGCCATATTGACAATAGTGTTTGTACTCGTTTAGAACAATTTTGCTCCAAAAGTTATTAAAGTTTTTACAATAAAAAATTTCTCAAAATCTGATGGACACACGCTCGTTTGCAATACTGTTACGTTACACTTGTCTCACTAGTACATTATGTAGTACTATTTGAGGTACACCTCGATATGGACTAAAAAAAAAAGAAAAAATTAACGTTAATAAACTTTAATGGATAACGTAATATCCTCCGGATAGGTAACTGTAATTTTATTAAAATTCAAAACCACCATTGAGGTATTGTCAAAGTGCGTTATCTTTTTTAACAATCCCACATAAAGAAATCAAATGGATTTAGATCAACACCATCTACCGGCTATAGTACAGAACCCATACGTCCAGTTCATTTTCTAGGAAAATATTTATCTAGAAACTCACGCAATAGTCAATTTAATGTAAATATAAACATAGTCAACACGGTTAATGTATTCAATCAAATAACAAACACATTAGTACAAAAATACAAAAGAAATACAACTCGGATGATGTTAAGTATAGTAGCTGATTGAATGAGGCCTTGCAATGTCATATTTTCCAGCGTGATCTTACCAGAGCCGGACTGGCCCTTATCTGAGCTTTTAAATACGTTCTTCTCGGACACGGTATACTTTCAGACTACTAAACATTTACTTATCTTTCTTGTTTGGTTTCCCTAAAACGATTAATGTACCATTTAGTTTGAAGGAACCTGTATAAGTAGTTATGGTTGCGTGTAAATAAATTTGATTGAACGACACACAGCAGTACTGACTGCTATTACAACGAACAAATAAATGGGAACGTAAGCTATGTGGTATACAAAGTTCTTTGTAAATTACGTTCACTTTACTTGAGCACGCCTAAAACGATATAACCTACAATTTATAGGCAGTTGTTTATACCGCATTTTCTATATTAGTTACTATGTCGATGACTAAACTGTAAACTCGAATGATCTAATAATCTTACAGTACCTAGATTAGTTATCGGTATCTCTTTCTATTAAGAAGCATGGGGTGTATTCCGAAATATAACCTAGCTTACTGGTCAGTGCTGATGACGTCATGAATCGACGCCATACTGTTGATTCGTTCCGAAATATACTGGTCAGTGCATTGACGTCAAACTGATGCCATATTCACAATAGCGTTTGTACTCGTTTACAACAATTTTGCTCCAAAAGTTATTAAAGTATCTTACAATAAAAAATTCCTCAAAATCTGATCGACACACGCCGTAGTATAGCAAACATACTACTACGTTACTCTTGTCTCACTAGTACATTATGGTGGCACACCAATACAATATGGCGTCGATTCATGACGTCATCTGCAATGGTCAGTACGCTGCGTTATATTTCGGAACACACCCATGATTTGTCAGAGCACAACGGTTATCGTTGAAGTTATCTTTTAGAATGAATTAAATACTATAAAGAAATCGTTCGATATTTAAACTAGCTTATTTCTATTTCTTTATTATTTATCCTAGAAGTACGACAAATTAAAATTGTTTCAACTTTTTTTTTTCTAATAATCCTACCACTTGTAAAATACCCCTGGAAATGATGTCAGGTGGAAGAGGAAAGCAGGAGGACTTCAGGAGTTACCTAACGTAATTTTTAATATTTTTTTGCATTTCATCTATTTTCAGCGACTCTCTGTTTAACGATACCTAATATTTCTCACGCCAACCTAAAATATTATGGTATACATTTGAATTATTTCTTTCTTATTGTTACGTCAGGTGTAGGTTTGCTCGGCTGATGTGCTTACGACTACAATACGTATCGTTGCCCTTGTATATCTTTTACGAATTCACCTTCTTTACGGGTTAAGCACCCAACGACTTCAACTTATTTATTATTTATGTAAACGGCATGGCACCAGTCAGTTATAAAATCTGAAATAGTGTCGGAGCACCTACGTGAGTTATTCGGGTAACTGTAAAAAGGTTCACGTCAAAGTTACATGGAAAGAAAAAATGGAAACAAAATTGTAACCCCAACACTAATAAAAAAAGCTCAAACTACACGTTCTGTGCCTCCTACTTTCATTTCACGCTACTTCGTAAGCTATTTCTGGATATTTCCTTTATCCACTTTATTTACATTTAAATCAAAACGCTCTAAAAGAACTGATTAAAATTTATCGAAAATACCAGATTTGGATCACAGTTCCAACTTATATCTCTTAGGCATCAGTAGATAGACAACTCTATGGAATTTTTAATATGAAATATTCTCAATTTTTACCCACAACACACTTCCTCAAATTAATGAAGAAAAATTTGTTATAATATGAAATATTCTCAATTTTTACCCACTACACACTTCCTCAAATTANTTTTTAAAATTTACGGTTGTTTTAAAATGGGTCACCCTTCCATTAATCTACATACATACATATACATACATATTTGGGAAACTAAATGTGTAACAGGTCAGAAAATTTGGCAGTAGGGGTTATCGAGGATGCTCTTTATAACTAAAATAATTTCACCTGTCCGCCGTTTCCGGTTATACCGGAAGTTGATGCCAACTTTGTTATTTTAAATGGAATGAAATATTTTTTTACGACGAATTCGCATGAAACATAAAATTTTAAGGTAACTCTGATAACCAACTTGTGTGCCTACGATGAATAGTTTCTGAGATATTTTAATTTATAAAAAAAAATCGCTACCACAACACAAACTAAAAAATCAGAACTTCCACAAAAAACTACTTTAATGTTGAAATTTTTACCAGTTATGGTTATGGTTTATGGCTAATATTAAACCAAAATTGAGCTTCATAATTTATATTGGACGTTCAGAAGAAAATCTAAATTTCAGAAACTTCAAACACGAATAGCTTCGTTTTTTAAAATGGCACCTTCCATATTTTATTTTGTCGTTCGATTCCTTTTTTTACCCCCTTTCGATCTATGCGAATGTTTTATATTGCTGTATTTGAAAATTTTTGAATAAATTTGTATTTTTATCTAAAATAGATAGTTTCACTGTCTTTGAAACAAGAAAAGTACAGGCCGGACGGAGAAAGCTGGCGAGCGGCCGCGCAGGTACTTGCCCATTTATGACCTATTTGGGTAAATCACTCGGAATCGATTCACAAATAAGCTTTCAGAAGGCGTAAACTTTTGTATTAATACAGATAGGACAGTAGCGGACTAGGAAATAATATAGAAACATAACTTATGAGAAAAGGAAAAGTAAACCCAATGCTTTTGTTTGTTTTGTAGTTGGTTTTCACATTCATTGTTCTCATCGGAATTACTATCACTATCACCGACATCAACAATTAGTTCTTCTGTTTGTATGTC
>NW_020439802.1:0-4241 GCF_000699045.2 Agrilus planipennis
GGAGCTGCCTGCGACGCGCTGATGAGATCCAGAAACATCGAAATCTCGATCCGCGTCTGGCAGCTTCGACAGAATACAGACCACTTCGAAAAATACATTTTGTTTGTAAAAAAAAGACATAATAAAATGGTATTTTTTAGAGGATAATTTCAAGTAAAGTCCGTTCAGTTTTTCACACCTCGGTAATATTTGATGGCAGCTTGATCACAAAGAGAATGATAATAACTATACCATTAACATTCTCTTGTGCTGTCGGGGTTATATCCTGACCTTATACATTTCTAAGCATTGTAAGTAGTACATACTGCTCAACGATAGTTTTCCATAAATTAAAAAGAAAACAAACCTACAAACAATGACCGATTCAGTAGAGAGAAAATAATAGTAGGCAACATGTCCTAATGAGAACCCCTGCGGTACACCGGAAAGAGAACAAGACGGTTCTCCGCTTCCAGAGACACCCATGACATTGACATGCTCGCTACCATATTACGTCATACTTCACGGCGATTACGTACAGATCATGGGCGGCTGTATGTATATAGCTGAGCGGTGGCACCACGTCGAAAGCAAAACCGGCAACACAGAGCTCTATTAATCCGGCACGCACGAATGCACCATCGCAGCACGTTCCCAGGCAATCAATCTTCTTCTTCTTCTAGTTCTTCTTCTTCTTCGTTATCTTCGTCTATTCGTCTTCCAACGACAGGCTCTTCATGATATCTTTCACCTCGGCAGTTCTGTACAGTGTAGATCATCTGGAATCGGCTAGAACAAGTTTGTTTGTAATTTGTAATATATAATATGATTTAAAATTATTTTTTTACAAATTTAAGATTTATGGTCTACTCTGCCGCTTCTTTCAGCAAAAATAACATAATATTCGAAAGCCGCCTACCCCTAACGCAGTGAATCCACATTAAATAAAATTTATCAAAATATTATGGAGGGTAGAGGTAAGGCGTACTATCTCTGTAGTGAAAAAGTGCCCATCAAATTAAGTTAGAGTGGCGCCTCGGTAGCAGCAGGGTGAATTTCAAATAAAACGCCAAAAGTTATTAGAATAGAATAGAAAAATAAACAAGGATAAAATCACTTTGAACTACATTTATTAGTTGCAGTTCGGTATACTGGATTGTCACCAACTATTCCAGTCACCAAAAATATTAAATTTTCTAACTCGGCATACTTCGATCCGTCAACAACTGCTACATTCATACCATAACTTTTGCCTATGCTAGCGCCATTTTGGATAGTTTTTGAACTGTTATCTACCGCTTATAGCTGGACACTTTTTCAACATTCCCCCCATATGAGATTGTTTTCTTACCTACACCCTCCATACAAAATATAAATGTGCTTAACTAAAAGGGCTGTTATCACGTCTGCCATTTTACAAACAATAATATAAGTGCTTTTTAAATAATTTTTCTGAATTTGCAATGCCGCTAGTAATAATCTAATAGCCACCAATTAAACGACAACATCCTGGCTCAGCTCCGTCTTTTAATTATCGATCTTTATAGTCAGCTACTTCCAAAACATTGTATCATCAGAGGAGACAGCTCCTGCGATTTCCATTACAAACATAATCACACAATAACATTAGATAGGACATTAGCATTTTAGCATATTATTCTATATGATCCGATTCAAACATTGCTTGTTGAAATGATTTGATCATAAGTAAATGTAAGTGAACTACTACCCGCAAACATTGTAATGCTGATGCTAAATCGCTCGAAAGCGTTTTTGCCGATTTAAAAGATAATAACTAGGCACAAAATCTTCTTATTGTTCATCACAATGACTCCAATTACCTTTTTTACTTGATTAGCCGTGACCAATCGCGCTTCGTCATGTTCTTTCCTTACCCGCTAACTTCGTCCGTCCGAGAAATTATCATCTTCGTTCCACAATTACGTTTATTATTGTAAATTACTTCTGCCATCGTAGATTTTATTAGACATCGTACTATTGTTTTGTCGAAAACCCACTGACGCAAACAAGAACTGTTTATGGAAAATGGGGACGAGAACGACCCCGTTACGTAACAGTAGATAACAATAACAAACAAATATTAGCAGTGCTCTAAATTCACTACTTATTGTGTATCGAATCAACAAAATAAAATCTTTTATAAAATAAAATAGTCGTGAATGCAGATAAATTAGCTATCTGTCAATAGTTCTTCCTTCAAGACTTTTTCAAATACAAACAAATTCTCATGACTATTTAATGTGATATGAATGATTGTAAATTTTAATATTGGAACGCAGATTTCAAGCATGTCAAATTATAAAAAATTTATTACTTTTTACCATCACCAAAAGGCCCAAAATCAGGTAACTGTAACCTCAACAACATAGCGAGGAGGTAACATTAATTTTGTGAAATACTAGTTTCATGGTGAGAACTGTATTGTTTTAGTATTTTGATTACTTCGATATAGAATCATAGGGTTTTAAGGTTAGGGTTTAAAGGATTTTGAAGTTCCATTTAGTGCAAGAGTTGATTGATTACGGGGTTTCCAAACCCTAACGTGCTGAGGTTAAATTAACCGCATATTTATTTGGATTCAGCTACACCAAAAACATACGTTATACATAAACAAACCCTCTTTATACGCAATTGTAATTTTAATGTTTAGAATTGTATTGATGCTCTGTTACAATAGACTTAAAAATGTAGTAAACAAAAGCTCATCATCGACTTATATTCCTCATTGACACTTCAAGTTACGTCATCATCAGTATAACATTCTTGACTTTCATTCTTTTGATATGGTAGGAAGTTTAATTCTTTTGTTTCGTTTTTATTAATAAATAATTTCCCAGTCTTGGTCATTACGAAAGCTCATTAAAACCGAAAACGAACATGGAAAATATTAATTCGCCAGAAGCTCGACTGGCTGACGAGCAATTTAAATTTACATTGTTTAATTTGAGTTCAGATAAAATAAATAATGGTTGCGCTTAGCATGTTGTTAATCATCGAACGGAGTTTTTAAAAGAGCGACGTGTCTTGCGAGCGCTTTATTTTAAATTCTCCGCGCCCAAGATGGAATAACTTTATCGGAAACTCATAAATTATCACACGTCAGCACATGCTTAAAAATCATATAAACCCAGTCATCTGCATGTGGAGTAATAGGTCGGGACAATAAATCAACGAACAGGTGCTACACTTCTTTCAATATCAAGGCACTTCCATTTTCAATGAAATTTTTCTACATTTTCTCGTGCCGTGAAATACGTATTTATCTCGCACTACACGTGAGATTCATATGACCCAAAAAATAAACAGGAATGAAAATGACGCGCTTACCCATGACGTATAGCTTAGATTTTTGGTTTAATTTCAGTTTAAGCACAGAATTAAGGATGGAGTACAGCTGTGTAAGACTGAAAATTACAAGATATTGTGGTGTGCTAATAAATGCTTATAATCCAAAATTCGTAGAGAAAACGATAACAATAAAAACTTCACTTATTAGATGAACTCATAGCTAAAGAAACTATGGATTCAATTTCTGTTTCTTATTACAATGTGTAAATATTTTGATATAAAGTGGTTGATTTTACATCAATAAAATTATTTGCAACCCTAGTTTGGCTCTGACTTTTCACGCTAAACAATCTATTTTGGCATCAGTGTTTTTTTCCAATTAAAACGGGTGAAAAAGGCAAATCAGGCAGCAATATAGAAGATTATTTGTTGCTGAACTGAAGAAACTATAACATAAAGATAGAAAAACTATATCTCAATCACTTCAAACAGAAAAATATGAATCATACTCAATCTTCGCAGCTGGTGATATAATGCAAACACCACTATTTTAAACGAAGGTTGTCNAATATGTCTCGCCTCTAATATGTCTCTGACTAGACCTTCATGCCTGAGAAGGTGTCCTACCAACCTATCTCGCCTATTTTTTATTGACTTCCATAGAGTCCTCTGTTCTCCTCTTCATTTCTAACCTTTTCTACCCACGATATCCTCATCATCCGCCTATAACACCACATTTCGAACTCATCCAACCTTTTCTTTTCCGCCGCTCCCACTGTCCATTTTTCGCACCCATACAACGCCGTGTTCCAAACATACACCTTTAACAACCTTTTTCGAATTTCTAATTTAACCGTTCGCGAGCATAGATGTGACTTCTTTTTATTAAAGGCGACACGACCCTGCGCTATCCTCTGCTTTATATCCCTACTACTCCTTCCATCCTCACTTAT
>NW_020439802.1:9153-9622 GCF_000699045.2 Agrilus planipennis
AAAAAAACACTTTTTGAAAACTTTCACTTAATTTTTATTAAATTCTTAACAAATACAGAATTAATGATTAATTAATCCTTCTTCTTGCTCTGAAGATGGCCTTGTAGGTCGAAACTTGTTAAGAATTTAGTAAAAATTAAGTGAAAGTATTCAAAAGGTGTTTTTTTACCAAATATCATTATGATCAGCTTTCATATAGTAGAGGCCAACTCTATCAATTTTCTCAAGAAATGTAGAAAAGGTACAAAAAAGTATTTATTTGAGAAAAGCATTTTGAAAATACGTATTTTGCATTTAACATTTAAAATACAAAAAGGAAATGTATTTTGTGTTTTACATTTGAAATAACTAATCAAAAAAGTATTTTCATTTTATATTTAAATCATCATCATCATAAGGTCATCAGTCCTAAGACTGGTTGGACACGTACCTCCACTCTTTCCTATCCTGGGCTAAACTTCGCATTTCC
>NW_020439803.1:0-9161 GCF_000699045.2 Agrilus planipennis
AAACTTATTAACCCTCTTAAAAGGAGATGATGGGAATTACTGTTGAAGTAAAACATAGAAAAAAGAAGCATGTTTTGAATTATTGTCACTGAAGGAAGAAAGATCAAACATCTAACAAAGAACAACAGCATTAGAAGTGAAACTTTCTATGGAATGCTGAAAACTATGACGAGGAATTAAAACAATTTATTAAGAAAAGATAGACTTAAAGTTGTAACAGAAATAAATAAACATAAATTCACAAGAAAAAGCACAATAACGGCCTGGAATAACGATTAGGCCCTTCCGTGTAGCATTAGGCCAGAATTCTACCCAATAAGCCCACTAATCGCTTGAAGAAGTTAGCTGAAGTATTGGAAGAAGAATTTCATTTACAAAAATGTAATTTTTTATTAGATTGCAATAATGCTTTCATGTATATTGAAATGAGGATACAAAGGATACCAATGCACAGTTTCACTTGAAAAATATTAGCAATATATTTAGTTGCGTCCCTAATTTAGTAGAGTAACTTGTCGTTATTCACTGAATTATTTCATAACAGAGAATTACTAGAACAAATTTCGGTCTACTTCCGTCTGCTATTATGCTAACTGATGCTTCCTTTGTCAAATTATTCACGAAGTTAAATCCTAAACATCACACACTCTGTCCCTCTTATAATGCCAATTCTAATCTTCAGGAGGCCTATCTAACAATAAAAACTTAAATAATAATGTTACCTTATACTGTAGATCGTTCCAGCATAATGCAATACAAAATATTTATAAAACATTTAATAATACTGTCAAATCAAAAGAATCAAAACTAAAATAAAAGAAAGAAATAGGAAAAAAGGCTGTGGTAAATAAATACAATAATATCCAAGAGACTCATCCCCTATAAGTATATACCACAAGGTTTCCTAAACAAAATACGTGTCTCACGAACCCTTATTGTGAGCATTTCCAATAATGATGAGCAAAATTGCTCTTTATCTTGCATTCTTAGTTTTAGTCTTGCGATACTAGTCTTCGTCTTCCATATTTTGCCAAGACTATCCTTATACTACCAAAACAGAACAAACAAGACCAAAACTGAAACCAAGATAGAACGAACAAGACCAAGACTAAAACTAAGACCGAATGAACAAAACCAAGACAGAACGAACAAGACCAAGACTAAACCAAGACCAAATACGCAAACCTAAACGAAAAATTATTACTTCCAGTGGAATTATGAGTTAATAAACTATTTGAAGCAACTTTAATATAGACATCCTTTTCTGCGAACAAAACATTTTTAGTGTTTGAAATTTTCAGTTTGCTTTTTACTAGATTTTAATACTAACTGTAGTAAGAAAGAAACTTTACTTTAACTTTGAAAAAAGGGATCTACAAGAATGTTCTTGTTCCTATATCTGGATAACACATGGTTGAAATATAAGGACAAACTACACCTTGCACTATTTTGTTTGCTAAAAAGTCAATTTATGAGTTGGAAGGAGGGTAAGAACTCGAGTTTTCATAACCGTCACAACTTACGATACTATTTTCATTAAATGTCAACAATTTTAGTATTTAACCCGAGATAAAAAT
Source organism: Agrilus planipennis (assembly GCF_000699045.2). Taxonomy (NCBI): domain Eukaryota; kingdom Metazoa; phylum Arthropoda; class Insecta; order Coleoptera; family Buprestidae; genus Agrilus; species Agrilus planipennis. Next base: position 1,578 of record NW_020439803.1, read on the forward strand.
ATTATGAGAAGCATATCCACGTATTTAATTGTCGTTTTATTACCTAAATCTTGGATAACTCTATCACTGTCATGCGTACCCGAGATAAAAATGTTCAGTCTCTCAGAGTCTCTAAAAGCGAGACTCGAGTCTCCGTCTCTCATCGAGTATCTCTGGTGTCGCCGAGAGAGACTGTCAACAAAACTTTTTAGCATCTCTGAATGAGAGACTCAAGTCGCTCATAGAGATCCTCATTTCGTATCCAGTCTCTGAACGAGAGCCTCGAATCTCTGAAGGAGAGATTCGAATCTCTCAATAAGTGGTGTCTCGATAGACATGGTTAAAATTTTCAAGTTCAACATATTTCAGAGATCCCAGTCTTTCTACGAGAGACTCGAGTATCTCAATTGAATAATTTGAGCGTATTATAATAGCGAAAGTTGTTGGCTTATCATAAGGCATTTGTCATAAAATTATATTCGGGCATATTCGCTCGAACAACTCGTTCTTTCCCTTAGGATACGTTTGTGTATCTTTTCATGAACTTCTTACTTCCATCTCGCATTTAGATTCGCACGTAATGAAGTGAATTCAAATTTACTTCGAGTAACAAGTCGTGTTATCACATTTGCGGCGCCAGCGGTGACGCTGTGACATACTCAGGATGCCCCAGAACTGTTGGAAATGTTCACCTCATTAGATATTCTCTTTGAGTGTAACAACTGGATGATGTTAGCAGGTGAATACGGGAAAATGGCGATTTTAATATATACTATTAAGTAGGCACTTATTTCATAGGCTATTTATTCACTCGAATAAACTGTAACTTCTCTCTGGGGTTCTCTGCTCTCCTGTCGTACATAATTTCCCTTAAACTTCACAACCTGTTAAGGCGGATATGCACTTGGAACAAATGAACCATAACGTAACAGCGAACGTGTTACGTTACGACTAATGCAGACGGAAAACTGTTGCATTTTACCTGTAACCAAGTTCATGCGAGTAATCATTACAAGCCAGTTTTTGCTAGCGGCATCAAGGGGATGTTAGGTATAGATAGTTCAGAATGACATGAACCTTTAGATGCGCAGGATGCGGGCTTTATCGCACATTATTGTAAAAATTGACTCGGATCTTATTCCATTCATTCAAAGTATGTGGTTCTCTATACGTATAACCAGAGATGGACAGGAATAAGTTTTGTCATTGTGTGGTCCAAGGTCAAGGTCCATGTCATTCTAAGTTACCTCTACGTTACACGCTGTCACAAATTCTATGTATGCGTGTCGTTACTTCTCTTCCATTTTAAATTTGTTGGTAATAGTCAACAGAAATCGATGACCCAAATGAATCAAGCACGAATTCGAAATTAGTGGGATCCCTTCTAGTGAAATTATTGTATAATCCACTGACACACTCAAACTGTAAAAGCCTCAGTGAGGCTATAGATCTTGACATTCACCATTGCGAATTGTTTTTTAATGCTCAAAATCTGGTGAGAATGTTGTATTGTAGTCCTGCTCGGTACGGTTTAATACAATCAAATTACAAATTTTTTGGATGCGAATTCTTATACTTTTACTTCACTTTAGTTTTTCTGTAAACTTTATAATTTTGCTATATGCAGATANCCCACATCCTTAACTATTTGCGAACAGTAATCTAATCTAGGTCTACCTCTACCCCTCCTAACTCCTGTTTCTGCCTCTAATATGTCTCTGACTAGACCTTCATGCCTGAGAAGGTGTCCTACCAACCTATCTCGTCTATTTTTTATTGACTTCCATAGAGTCCTCTGTTCTCCTATTCTTTCCAATACTTCTTCATTTCTAACCTTTTCTACCCACGTTATCCTCATCATCCGCCTAATGATAAGGCTATTGAGTTGAATTCTTGAATACTACCTATGTATAAAACCAAAAATATGCCTAATAATTATATCGAAAGGCATATATTTAATCTACTGTCATCCTTGTAAATATGAAATAGATAGCATTTTTTCATTTAAAACCAATTTTTGATATCAACAAAGATATAAGAGTTAGTTCTTTGAAAAGAAACTAAAGAAGAACACCACGAAAACTTCTAAAAACACCTTGCATAATTTCAGTTAGTAAGTTTTTCTAAAATCGTTTGAAAACATCAATTTATCTGTAGATATACTTACTCAAAGTTGGTATGAAGAGCCTATATATATATAATACTAATTAAAGTTGAATTGGATGCACACTGGGAGCCTTTTGATGTTACCTCAAAATCTGTAATTTAAAACCTTTCAGAACCAAGTCAAAATCTTATCCGAGCCCGTCGGCCGTGTCAATCGGAAGATGCGCCGACAATATTTTATTCAGTTTTGGGCTCTTGTTGAACACAAAGCCTCGAGTGGCTTCAATTTATTATCTTTTATTTGTAAACGACCGGCCATTTGTAACTCGTAACCTTCTCGACACCGTCCTACAGTTTAGAGTCTGTTTACACCACGGTCGTGGTGTCATTCCCATTGTTACACCCAATCCAAGGATACTGGATCCTCACTAAGTGCGAATTAAAGCCTATTTTGTCCTACATTTGCCACGGGATAGACGTCGAAGGTGTACGGGAGACAAATGAGATGCAATTTATCTGAACGACCTGTGTTTTGTATCGTTCACTTCACGACAGGTTCCACATCTGTCTTGAGGAAGCTGAATGTGTACCCCTCTCAGACAGTTGGGAATCACTAGTAAGAATGCGTTAACACGAAACCGTCAACCCGTACAAGTGGTTGTATTACCTATGCTACTCTTGTATGTATAATATCAAAAATAAATTACTTCTTTTTAGATAGATTAGCAGAAATGCTGGATGGAAACGAAAGAGTCTAAATAACAGCTTCTAGCCGTAAGCCGAAGAAGTATTTAATCCGTAACGAAAGTGATAAGAGTAGAGAAATTAGGGTGCCTAATTTCGTAGAACCTTAAAACTAGGTAAAAGTCTTGACCATAAATAATAAGATCTTATATAAAAATTAATAATAACAAAATCAAACATCACTAGGAATGAAGAGAAACCAAATAAGGAGAAAGTATTAAATAACTTATCGACACCTAAATATAGTGTTGTGTAGTCTATTTCTTTAACGATATGTGACAATTTGGAAAACTAAAAGAAACATAGAAGTGGTTTCGTCTTTTAAAGTAAAGATAATGTTGCAGTGAGTCCCATAACTACGATTTCTAAAGTAGATATTCCATATACGCAATGCCTATTTGCTCATCTTACATGAATAGAAGTAATAACACTATGAAAGATACTTACATGCTCCTGCAACATGGATTTTCTTCATCCAAGGATATATGACTCTATCGCCGTCATTTGTTTCATCGTCATCATCGTCGGGTATGGGCGAACCGTCGTGATCGTCATCACCATCATCTTGCTCGTCTGACACATTATCTTCTAAACGGAGTCCCAACTCCTGGAGAGTGTGTTGTCCAGGAGGAGACCCTCTGGAGTCTTGTCCATGACCCGTGGATGCGGGGCTACACACACCAGAGTTCACCTCACTAGGTTGATTGACACTTGGGGCAACATCCCCGATATTTTGCAAAACCGAGTTGGCACTCGAAGAGGGTGTAGGTACCGTAGGTCTATGAGTTGCAAAGCCGCATTGTATTTGTGTTTGCTGTGGATCTCCGTGCATGGGTATCGACGGCCGGATTTGATGGGGATGAATCGGTGGCGTGTGATGTGGATGTATCTGCGGGTGATAATAGTTACCATAATTGCCATAACCACCGCTAGTAGGACCATAAGGGGTTGTTGTGGCTTGATGGTGATTATGATACCCATACTGAATGGGATGCTGGGATTGATTTATATGGTGACCACCTATGAAATCACTGGCCGTGGTTGGAATGTAGCTACTTTGGCTATATTCTTCAGATGGAGGAAACTTGGGGTCGACCACTACGCCGGCCGCGAGATGTTGAGATTGCTGATGGTAGCTGGATGGAACTCCAGACACCGGGTTCATCAAAAACGAGCTCATGATCATTAATTTTTCTGAGCTAGACCGAATGCCAGCTTATGGACGGTTATACGGTGGGGGGTAGCGAGGCACTAGGCTATTAAACGGAGACTTTTTTCTGTTCCCCTACTACATACGTCCTGTCACTATCGAGCCTAAGGCCCGCCTCTAGCATCCAATCAAAGAGCCACGTGACTACAAACCGGCCAATCCCTGGCTATGATGTCTTCGACCATGATGGATGACGCACCTCTGGCGCCAACTAGATTCTCTTGCACCCACACAGGCGCTGAGGTAAACATGCACGGTTTTGCACCACCAACGAGAATATCAAACTTATCATCAGCTACATTTGAATTTTTTTAAATATTTAGTTGCACTTCACTTTGTAATAACACATTTTCAGCATGAGCTTGTTAATGTATCGGGCTTTGTTTTATATTTCCACAAAGACAATTAATTTTTTCTCGAAACGTTCATTAAGTCAACATTTGATAACAAAGTTCAATGATTGTTTATATCAACAAATTGGAAAAATATATCGTTAACTACGGATAGAGTTTCATAAATGAACTTCACAAACACGATGTTGAATCGTAACTGACGTTTAGAGAAAGAGTAGAGGAGCCATAAGAGGTTTACTCCTCCCACTGCTGGCTCTCCACTTCTGCACGTCAAATGTTGTCAAAGCGGAAGGCCGGTCTTTCTCCCTCTTCGCGCTAATGCCCGTGGGTTAGATAAGGAGAGATGGCTCACGCAGTAGTGGCAGCAGCTGAAAACATTGTTCAAAAGGGATACGCCAGTATTTTCACTGAGAGAATGAGGTACATATTATGAGTTCATTGTTGATTGAATGAACGAGCAACCGAGCATACTCCACACCGGCTGGCGTTCTAGCAAAATTTTTGTAATTAAATTACATGTAGATATGTAAATAAGTAAAGATAAGGATTACAAATTTTGAATGAATTGGAAATACTGAATAGAAGTTATGGAGCAATTAGTTGCAAAACAGAGGAATTTTGTTTCTTGAGACGTGAATCCCTTGCCGAAGGTTGAGGAAAATGAAGCAATTTTATTTTGGGTAACTTCTGGACAACATTGGGGCTAGATGTAAAGGGGCAATAGATTAGTATGCTTAGATTTGCAGATGATGTAGGTAACAGTATAAGCATCTGTCAAAGAGGAGTTGAAGATGTCCTTAAATAAAATTAAAGAGATATTGACAAGACAGTATGATAAGAAAATAAATAAGAACAAAACAAAAAATATTGGTATGCATGGGAAAAAGAAATAGGGAAAGAGTGAGTATAAAGATAGGTGACGAAAAATTGGAAGAAGTGGCTACTTTTCGGTATCTAGTCCTAGGAAGTCAGCTAATTCAGGATGGAAGAAGCAGTAGAGATATAAATAAAGGATGGCACAGGGTCGAGTCGTCCTTAACAAAAACTAATCACTTGTATGCTCGTGAACGGTTAATTTAGAAATTTGAAAGAGATTGTTAAAGGTGCATCCCGTAGGAAAAATTTCTATTCTATTTCCATTAAAAAAATACCATTTAATTACCACTGATAATAATTAGTGGTAATAAATGGAGAATTTCCAGTGGGATGAATGGGATTTCCGTTGCTGAGCGCAATTGGGTTACCTTTGCTGAACGCAATGTAAATTCCATTGCGTTGAGCAATAGAAATCCCATTGCGTTCCATTGGAACTTCATCAGCATGCTTCTTTCCATACTTCATATTATTTTGTTGAGAATTTGATTCTGGCTCTTCATCATTGTGTTTAGATTTTTTTTCACTTGCTTCTGATAAAACCACATCAGTCTCACAGATGACTTCGGCCTCCTCTATATTCTGGCATGGTTCAAAATCATCAAACAATGCTTCTAATGTAGGCTTTTTCACTTGTCTAGGGGTTATTTAATAAAAGGCTCCGGGTAGTTGAATACATATATAATAAACATAATAATGATGATAAACAGCAAATAGCAACTAACAGGAACTAAATATATACAACTTATATACAATATTCAATGTATCGCGTCTTCCAAAATACATACGCTTCGTGTAATCACCATAAATACGTCTTCCGTCTTTTTTGAGCAAAAATGTTCAACGTTTCAATGAAGTATACCGTCTTAATCAAACGTCTTAGTACCTTGCTGGTTTCTCACTCTACTGCCGTGGTGGTCCCTTACGTACCCCCAACATGCACGCATAGGTAAAAATAGATTATTGATTTTCCACCACCTAATTGGCAATATCACTACTCTTGCACCTGGGCTGTATCGAAAAAGGCTAATTGTATGTGGCCAATAATGATTATAATAAACGAATTACCCTATACTATTTGTAAGAATAATATAATATCAGCGGGCTTATGGCCTGGAAATAGTGGATGGATATATTTTTGAGACCATATTAATAATACGACGCATGCAAATATATCATTCAGAATTAAATAACATACAAACATTTATCACACCTATTGTTAATCGTTTCGAACGAGATTGATGAAACAAAAATCCATGTAATGAAACAGACTATATAAATAAATAATTCAAAACCCAANCAATTATTTTTCAATTTATGCCAAATGGTTTTAAATGGAATTTATAAATTTTCCATTGATTTTCATTGAAGTTCAATGGAAATTTATCCTACGGGATGTCTGAAGCACGGCTCTGTGCAAAACGTGGACGGTGGGCGCGGCGGAAAAAGAAGTAATGTTGCTAGGGAATGATGAGGATACTGAGGATAGAGAAAGTTAGAAATAATTAGGTACCTATCAAAAAGAGTATGAAAGCAGAGGGCACTAATTAGACATCTTCTTAAGCATGAAGGGCACGAAGGGCTAGTTAGGGACATACAGTAGAAGAAGAAACAGAAGTTAAGAGGAGTAGAACAAGACCTAGATTAGATTGCTGTTTACAAATAGTTAAGGATATGGGTTGTAGTTTTAGGAAAAAATGCTAAAATTAGCTCGAGATAGGAAGAGTGGAGGTGCGTGTTCAACCAGTTTTGGGGCTGACGATCATGATGATGATAATAATGATAATTTCAGTAAATTAAAAATCTTTGTAATTATAGAAAATGTCTCTAACAAGCAGCATAAAATTACTTTCAACTTATTGTGCACCTGTTCAATTTATAACTTCAAAAAGGTTAAAATTCCTGACAATCTATATACTGTTGAATTTATATTACGGTTGTGGTACAACGGTGACTACCTGCATCTTTAATAAACTAGATAAACTATTGCTGAGGATTTTGATTTTATTATGGTTTTACGATTAAATTTATACAAATAAGTTTAATATGGTTTTGTAAGAAAAAAAACAAGGTCTGTCACTAACGAATTCCAAAATTGTCACCTTCATTTGGTTAACGTATAATTTTTGTGGTGTCGTATTAATAAGTATGAGATTGGTTTTTGTTTTTATTGCTATTTTATTTGTAAGTTAACTATAACTAACTAATGATCAAATAGTTGTGTTTGGGCTTTCGCCGCGTTATTGACGACCAGACCGTTGTCCAGTATGTTCTGATATTTTTAGTGAAACACTGAATTTGTTTAACTCTATATTTACT
>NW_020439804.1:0-1686 GCF_000699045.2 Agrilus planipennis
CTCCATTTATCTGATTTTTGATAGTTAAAAATTAGTATTGTGTTATTATAAGAGTGCGAAAAAGAAAAGTTAGCTATGGAACAAGGATTTATCAAAGCAAATAGCTCAAATTTGCCAAGGATCGACTTGTTAATGTTGAGAGGTTCACAGAAATAAATTACAGAATTGGAAGATATAGCTGCTTGGTCTCGCCTTGCAAGATTAAGCCACGTATTTCTCACTTTTTTTTTCATTGGAACGTTAATGAACAAATGTATGATTACATTGAGGAACCGTACACCATCGATACACATCAGAATTCATGATAACTATCGCTCAAAATAATTAATTTAATGTATCTCAATGCAAGTAAACATGCAACGTGTCAACTGTTTACGAAACGGTGACGTCACACATAGACGCCATTACTATTCTATCGTTTTGGCGTAAAGTTTAAATCGTATTCTTTAAAACGCTAATTTTTCCTTAAAAACCTGAATTCTTTTCGGAAATAAAATTTATTTTGTATAAAGCAGTCACCTACAAACATCGTGGAGTAGTTTTTGAAAATCAGTCATCATCCCTATTCACTTTTCGTGACTAATTTCGGACCATAATGGTCCTGCGGCGATAATTACACATCAACTTGTTACCAGCACAATCTACGTCTGAAAAGAAATTCTTTCCGGGAACTTGCTCGTTTTGCTTTGGTAAATGGATTCTAAATTATTAAACACGTGGGAGAGATACTTGAGAAGTTTTAATAATCCTCCAACGAGCGGATCATGTATTTCCAAGAAATACTTTTTGTCTTGTTATTTATTTTTAGAGTGAAGCACGTTAGGGAATTGAAAGGAAAATTTAATTACTAGATACCTAAAAATTATATAATCTTTTTTCAACGAAAAAGGAATTACAATATAATTTCTGCCTAGCTAACAGCACTTATTACGGTTTAGTTCGTTAAATAAGAATCGGTTGTGACCATTTAATTACTTACACTTGGTATAATTAGAACTACCTTGTAACAGGTAATGCATTTTATTGTAAAGAAAGACAAGTTTCTTTCCAAATTATTCGTAAACGCTACCTTTTAGACTATTGGGATCCGTCAAATGGGAGGAGCCTAAAAACATGGCGCCGATTAGGTTTTCCAAAGGTGATTGCCCTTTGGCATAAGTCCATAATGAGGAAGAGACTCTAAAGGATAATGAAGATCAAAAGTTAGACATAAGACATAATTTACAATTTCAGTTCCAGTTTTTCTTCAACAACATTCCCCATTTTCTTGTAATAAACCTTACAAACCTTAGTATTTAGCAGTAAACATTTTACTATTTACAATTTATTTGGCGAAAGAAGTATTTTTATTTGAAAATACAATTGTTATATGCTGGATGTAGAACAATAAACGAACAACAAATAATATATAATGTGAAGGTGATATACGATAATTTCATTTAAGAATGTGTTAGATATCTACTTAAAATGCAAATGGTGTGTATACGGTCTTAACTCTTTCGTTGAACTACAGTCGCGAGCGTAGCCCCCAGGGGGCAGCTTACGCTAGGCAACGTCAACTTCTATTTTCATATGTAATATCTGCAAATACTCGATACATACACAGACCAAAGTTTAAAGAAGTTCTGGTTGTTTGTTGCAGGTTCCCCAGAGAGCAACAGACTCTGCCGAATCATTTTTATTTCA
>NW_020439804.1:5099-8214 GCF_000699045.2 Agrilus planipennis
ATTGACGAACAATTACGAACACTCATTTGGTATAAACAATAAAAACATTGTTTCATTCCTTTTTTACGATATGACATGGTTATGCGTCCTGATCTTCTTGTATGCGGCACTGAATCCGCTATGATATCGTTGGGCAGGTTGCATGCATGGTGTGCGTTTTGTTTTACGTAAAAGTGAACAACCAGGCTCTTCAAACCACATATCCAGAGAATAAAGAGCAGCCAGTTGGCCCAGTTTTTCCCGTTCAACTCCATATAAATGCAATTCTGACTTGGTGGCATCTTGAAGAAACCTAGCAACCCTTTCATTTGCTCCTGTGCTAATGCTGTAACTTGGCCTCTCTTCGCGAAGTCTTCTGCATCCTAAAAATACCGTTTACATTAAAAATAGATGAAGCAATCGTTAAAATATGCAACTCGCTTTTTGTCATACAATACAGCCTATCATGTATTATCAATGTAAAACATTATGGTTTGAACTTATTGTTTATTGTACACATAAAACAGTTTTTTGACCAATTGAGAGATAGCACACTGTCTAAACCACTAAAGATGAAAATTGGAAATGTATTCCAGAGAGGGTACAAAAGTGCACAAAGAAAGGATTTTTTGAATATTAACCCCTGGTGTGTAATGAGGAGCAAACAATAAAGTAGGCATATCTGGCTATAGTTTTTGTCATAAAATCTAGATAAGTTGTACAGTATTCGTATTAGAAGTTAATTTTGTATTTGTTTAACAGACTGATTATTCAGATAAATAATAATAATGCATCTAAATTGATGAGTGAGGTTCTTTGGCATTAGCCCACCTTGCTCAAAGTTAGCTACTGAAAACTGAGAAGACAGTATAACTTTAACTATAAAAGAACTTCCTGAACACTTACATAAATTGAAATTTGAAGGGATAATCAAGTGTTTTAAAATATAAAGAAAATAACATGCCTGCACGAATTTCTCTGGGATCAATATCATTCCAAAATGCTTGATCAATAGCATTGTCTATTGATGGAGCCCAATCAGTCAGTTCATCATCTCCCTCATGCCCTTCTCCACCACTCCAACTTAAGCTGCTCTCGCTTGCAACATCACAATTATCATTGATACATTGAGTTTCCATCATATTACACTAAAAAAAAATAATCCACTTTGCATATATTTTAATTTTAAATAATCAATTCAATTTACTCACTTCATTTATTTCATTCTGATAGTACTGTTGTATTTTATTGGTAATACTAGGATGTAAAGGTTTAATTTTAAAGCTGTTTCTTAGAGAACGATAGTTTTCAACAGCATCCAGTCGCTGTGGCCTTTTTCTTTTACCACAGGGAGGTACAGGATTTTCATCAATGTTCATTCTTTTAAGTTTCCTTTTACGTCTCATGGGGCGTGCTGGAGAATGCTCATTTAATGAATCACTTTCTAAACTATGACTGAGTGGCAATCCTGTATAACAAACATAAACAGAGCAAATATGAAATAATACTAGTGGCATTAATATAGGTAGTTTATGAAATTACCTACCTAATCTATTATAACGTCCTCGCAAGAAACTATTTATCTGATGCTTCATTCTTAGTGAATGGGATTTATTGACTGCTTTTGTAACAGCCAACCTAAGCGACAGTTCATCTGAATCTGATTGATTTAATTTATTTTTTGCTAACTGTTGAATTCGAATTTCAGATGTACTACTAGAACTGTCGTCAGAGTGATAATCACCTGCTTTACAAGCTGGTAAATCTAAGAAATATTCTAATTAAAAAACAATCAAATAAATGAATAGTTTATTGTAAACTTACGTAAATTTCCAGTAGACCGTGTTCTTCGTCTGAATCCCCATTTTTTTGCTGTTTCGTAAGCGGCGGGACCACAAGATTCAGATTCTTCTAGAGCTACAGATAAATCTTGAGCCAAATGATCCATTCTAATAAAACGATTAAAGAAACAAAGTTATTCAATCGGTTGAATTAATAGGATTACATAACGAATTGGATCTTTTCTTAGTCTTTTTAAAAAATTATGCTTCCTCTGACTACTAAAAAGTTGTTTACGAATACACTGCAATTTACATTCATTTACTAACTTAAAAAGCAGAGCAAAAACTGTTATTAGAAAGTGACAGGAAGAAGGTAAATTTATTGCCACTACAACGTTTAACAGTATCGCCAACGTTACGTTGAAAAATTTCGCGCTCTTGCAAACGCGGGTAAACACACTGGAAGATTATAATTATTGTGATAATTTGATATTTTCTTTTTCTTCATTCTTCTTGACTTATTTTTATATCACAATAAATTTTCTCTAAAGTTAAATAATATCCGTTTCATAAGCTGAGAAATTTGGTGTTTTATGCATAAGTACCTATTTCATTACTTTTTTCATATTGTACGTTATGCAAATAAAGCAAAGGTAAAACAACCTTCTATTAAGTTTTTTAATTTATTTCGGTATTATATAAACCAAGTGGATTTCTTACAACAAATAAGGAAAAAGATGTTTTTGCAGTTCTTTAAAGGCTTATTACATTACATATTTAATCTAACTATGTTGTATAATACGTACCTACGTAGTCCGGATTGGGTTTATAAAACAAATCATTAGTTTTGTACCGATAGGTAAATTGAAATTCATTTTGTTAATATATTTTTGTTTTTCTTAATGAAAATAAAATGTTTTTTTTCTCGAATTAGCGATTTATGGTAGGTAACTATAGATATTTTTAGAACCGGGTTTTATAAAAGTTGTAATAAATCCCTATACCATTTTATACCCGAGCAAGTAAAAACATTTCTTTCTAAATACATATAAGCAATTCGTTTTACAAATATCTAGACATAAATTGTGTATAATACAACTCAGACTACCATACATATATAAGTATATCACAATAAGGTTTATGATTATTATGGTCTTAATGACACTATTTACAAAATAATAATTAATACACCAAATGCCACAATTCAGAATAGATCGCTGCAAATTAAAAATTTGATACTTAGATGTATTGTTTTTAAAAAGGTATCTTTTAATGTACAAAATGGAATAAAAAAAATAATTTAATTCATACATTATTTAAAATGATGTAGGAGACCACTAATCATGATCTACCGT
>NW_020439805.1:0-2728 GCF_000699045.2 Agrilus planipennis
GACAGCCGTCAAATTTATAGACGCGTCTTTTAAAGGTTAGGACTAACTGAAAATCATATGGATTTAGTTCTGGTGCCGTCATCTATGTGTCAGGCCGGGGACTTTTCAATTGACCCTAGTACATAATTCAGAATGTCATGAAACAAATTTGTAAGAAAACCAGAAGAGTTTACCGTCCAAAGCCGATCCTGGATATGAATTGGTAGCATAGGTATTAGTACAGCTTGTTGCAATAACAGCTAAGCTGCTGCATTGTTGGAGAATGTAAACTATTCTGGTTGTGAAACGACTAATACGTAAATATCAGCAGCTTACTACCACTCTACTACACACAATAATGCTTAGACATCCATTACGATAAAAATTAATTAAATAACAACTTTGTTCAACGCTGATTCAGCACTTTTTAGTGTATACCTCAATATGGTATTCAGAACACAAAAGAAAGATAAAATTAACGTCATGTGAATATTAGTAGGTAAGTTAATATCCTCAAGATCTGTAATTGCAATTTTATTAAATTGCCAAACCACCATGGAAGAATTGGCAAGGTGTGTTACTTATTTTATGGGGGGTTCGTCAGTAGCAACAAAAATTGTTCGAAAAAAAAAATCAGCTTCTCTTAAGGAATTCCTTGCTGGAGATTTTAATGACCATACAATTCGACCGTTACATTGGCATTCTGTTATACCGCATTAAATGCCATTGTAACAACTACACTGACCTATGATAGTGACACTCTGATCTACTGCCAATTCAACTGACTACATTACATTGAAAGAACAAAAGACTACAGGCAATTGTCAATCACACTTAATCTAATCTAACAAATAAACAATATATGAGAATTCAGATGAAATGCATCGCGGATGCTGCCAGTTACCAACTTATTCAATATGGCGTTGCATTGTCACTTTTTTCAGTGCTGGAATTATAGCTGCCTGTACTTTGAACAACTTTTTTCTCTAAAACATTGAGCTTTTAGATACAAAAAATTGCTTCATTTTCTTGTTGTAAGGTTGTTATTTACTTAAAAACGCCTTGTATACTTACTGGATGAGAAGGTTTAATTTTTAATTTACATTTATGTTGTTTATTTTATTCGTGAGACTTAATTATTTTTTAATATCAGATATTTAATAACTTACAACTGAAGCCCGCTTCCGCGATAAACATTGGAGGAGCCCTAATTTACGAAAAAAGGTAGCTACGGTGTTTACCTAGAGCAATTACTAATTATTTTCTTTAATTACAGCTTTTTCTTGGAAAATGTAAAAGAACGTGCCCGTAAAAGAAGTAACTTTATCTTGGCTGCTTGTTCTTTAAGAATGGATCGTTTGCACCCGAAATGGTATTGTCACGTGTTTAGACACCTTCTCGCGCTACTTAACTATTTTCTGTCTAATCAACACTTCCATTATTAACCAGTCATCAATTCACTACTTTACTTTGCTCCTTATTCACTTTTTATCGCCTCGAACACTCTGACTCGTACTACTCCTCTCGATCTCGCAACAATTATTTATAGAGACTACACGTTTTCTAGAATTTTCCAGTATATGCCGTCTAGAAACCTGGTCTTCCTTGCCACTATGTATGTTGGGTTGCCTACACATATGTGACAGCATGTTTTAAACTTTTGGTGCTTCACGAGTCAGGTTATTGTTTTCATTTTGGCTGTTTGTAGTAGGTAATGTTTTTTAATTTCATTCGATGTTAGATTATATTCTTGAGTCTTCCGCGTGAAAGGGCTAGACTCTTTTTAAGCAGAGCGTAAACTGAATGGGCTCGGAGTTCACAGCGTAGCCAGCCCGGCGTTGTAGACAAGTAACTAAACAGAACAAAAAATTCGTGACGGTCAGTATTCCGTCAAAACCCTCAGACGTGGATAGCGATTTCGATCTCATTAGCTCCCTTTACCGCGACGTAGACAGTTCCGGTAGTATAAGGCCCAACACTGCCTCCTTCCTTTAGATAGCTGTTCATGTCGGTCGGTTAACTTCGACAAGTTAATATCCTAATGGATCTTGTTTTTGAATCCAACAAAATATAGCAATGGTGCCCACTCCTCCATTTGTACTAATTCGAAATCGCGATCCACGCCTGACAATTTGGACAGAACACACAGAGCACCATGGACTTTTTGTCTAATACTGTCTAGTTCCTCAGAGCTCACCTGTAATGTCGCAATTGTGAAGGGCTTTATCGGAAACTCCGACTCGACCAAGTGGCAAAGCCGAAGAGATATATGTAACTATAGTGCAGTCGAAATAAGAAGGCAAAGTCCCCAATAAATAATGCACACTAAAGGCATATCGTTTTCTCGTTCTTACAAACGGAAGATATCCTGCCTCTACTCTCTAAACACGCCTCCTCCACAGCTGCGTCGAGGCCTGCACCTACGTTTTAATAAGAATCAATCGAATAGAATGAGACGGTTGAAAACGTGCTTGTCTTGTTGTCTGTACCTACATTAAATGAGCAAATTTACAGGATCGGCTTAAGGTAGTAGTCGTGCTAAAGTATGGTGAAAATGTTATTGTAAGGTCTAAGATAATTCAATAAAATAATATTTATATAATTTCGATTGTAGATCAAAACAGATTGAACGAGTCTGTATTCATACATACCCAGACATCTAAAAATATTATTGTTCTTTTAATCGTACAACACTGTATTTCATATTGATACAAATTCTCATATTTTTAAACTTTGTGTTATTATAACT
>NW_020439805.1:2847-51548 GCF_000699045.2 Agrilus planipennis
TATACTTTCCATGTTAATGACCTGAACTATAATTAAGTTTATCTCGAATTAGAGGAGGTCAATCGACTTCAAATTTTGAAGATATTATAATTTCCATAATGAGTATACTAAAATTTAGAATCTATGCCCATCGCACGACAACTACCCTTAATTTACTTGGTTTATTTGTACGAATAATTCTATCTCTCTGTTTTGTTGAGGTAATTGTTTCTGTTGTAATTAATGTTATTAGTGTTGTGGGTTTTGCTATTATTGTTGAAATTTATATTAGGCTAATGATATTATAATGAGCTACCAATAGATGTAGAGAGATGAATATTCGCACAAATACACCCTATAAATTTGTCCATTAGGTAGTTGTCTGCTTGTTAATCACTATTACAAGCTTTCAGGAAAGAGATGAGTATTGGTCGCACTGCCACTTTGTCTCTTTCTGAGTGGTCACTTTTGTAAGCCTAGAGGTTTAGTCCATTACTTAGCATTGCGGCTCGATTCCGGGTCTGTCTGCCTCGGTCCAAGTTTTTCTGTGGTTTCCTTGGATCACTTAGGTAAATGCTGGGACAGTAATATTCCGCAGATAATCTTTCATTCTCTTCTGTCTTCATTTCGTCCGTCTCATCTTTCTCACCCGAACCACCACCTCACCCATTCCTGCGATTCCTGAAAGGAGGTTTAAGAGGGCCTTCCGTCTTACCTTCCGGCGTAGTCCGGAGGGGATGCTTGCCCACCAGCATTACTGGCTGGTGGGAATGAAACACCCAAAAGGTTTTTGTTTATTATGCCTTTTCTTTCACTAATTTTATTTTAATAAACGTACTTCTACAATTTACAAATGCAAAATCATTCATTTTGAATATAAATCGGCGACAACGCCACATTTGTAGCATTGTGTAAATCCCTCTGCGTTTTCAATGTTGCGTTGCTATTTTGTGTTGACAAGTTGTACACCCTGCAGTCTTTTTCTCGTTTTGACAAACAGCTAGCTATTGTTGTTCTATCGGAAAAAGCGTGTAAAACATTTAACAGAAAATAGCAAACGAAACAGTTGAAACAGAACTGCAGTAGACACCATACAACCAACTGTGCACTTAGCCCCACTTACGATTATAAAGTATGCAACAATCATGTCATAGAATCAGTTGACAATCAAATTTATGTAACAGAAATGTTCAAAATTCTACCACCTTTAAATTTATTGAATGTTTCCTACACACTAGGTTAGCTAAACTGCTATTTATGTGACAGACGGTATGTTTTCACGATGGATCTATGACAACGTCCGCTTTTTCATTCGATGACTGCTGGGAAAACAAATAACAAACAACTGACCAATTAAAAAGCCATCAAAACTTGACAATACACGACATGTAACAATTGTATCGAGAAGAGACCGAAAATAATAGCCCACTATGTTCGCGATTGTTTAAGCAGAATCTGTCACGCGTTCTTCAGTCGGTAAAACTTATTATTTATGATGTTTGCATGTTTTTTTAGATAGAAAACACACCATGCGGTGTGTCTGCCAAACAGTTCAGATTTTTACCCAAGAGTTTAAATTTCCTATACATTATTCTCGCGCTAGTATGGGATTGTTCGTATATGTGCTCTTACTTTTTACTACATTTCTTTTGTTTTGACTTTTATTAAGATAATGGATAGGAATATATTATTATATTATACACACCGCACACACACCCGCATTTTATAGTATTATATTGTAACTACTTATATAATCAGGCGTCCAATATTGTTTAATTGTTATTAAAGACTTTAATTAGACCATTAACGACTTAAATTTAATGATGTTCTGTTACGTTAATTATCGCGTTCGCGCTTTACTCACAAGCGACATTTTAATTGTGTCTGAGGGATGTTTAGCTCCCACAATAGGTCTGGCTGCTTACAAAAAGGATTGAAATAGGTCTTTATGTATCACATTTGAAAATGAAGACTCAAACTTAAATTACGTTTTGTTTTGCGTTCTCTAAAGCGTCTGGTAGAAATTACTGCAGACGGGAAGTGTCTGGTAGTGTTAATTATTAATTTTTACAAATATTTTCTAAAAACTAAAACTATTCAAAAATGAGCACGCAAACTTTAATAAAAGTGAGTAAGCTTTAACGTACCTTTAACGCCTAGGATCTGCAAACTGGTCGTTGGCCCAAGTTAGCAGGTATCAAGGTCGCAACTTACGTTACAGTTTGACTGTACTCCCATCATAATACTATAAATGACTAAAAAAAAGGTCACCAATGTATTGAATTTCTTATACTTGAAAATATGAAGTTCGGCTGCTCATTTACGAGTTTGAACTATTTCAACCGAACTTTCAAGTTGGGTTATTATCTGAATCGACTGGAATTGATTGGGTGCCCAACCCAATCGAGTGGGCACCCGTGGATCCCCCCTTGTTGCGCCTGTGGCAGGTATGCATACCTTCAAAATATACGAGGGTGGATTGATAAGTTTCCGGCCTGACCAAGAAAAACAAGGTTTTTAAAAATTTTTTTTTTTAATTTCTCAACATAATCTCCTCCAAGGCTGATACATTTCTCATAGCGGTGTTCCAGTCTATTAATGCCATCTCTATAGACTGATTCGTCAAGCTCCTCAAAATAACCATTTACAGCTTCGATTACTTCTTCATTGTCCGCAAATCTCTTACCGCCAAGCCATTTTTTGAGATTAGGGAACAGAAAATAGTCACTCGGGGCTAGGTCTGGAGAGTAAGGAGGGTGCGGCATCAATTCAAACTTTAGATCGTTGATTTTAGCCGTCGCAACGATTGACGTGTGCGCTGGTGCGTTATCGTGATGAAACAAGATTTTTTTCTTCGCCAGATGAGGTCGTTTAATTTTCACCTCGTGGCTCAAACGTTGCAATAAGTCTGCGTAGTATTGACCAGTGATAGTATTACCCTTTGCAAGGTAATCAATGTATATAATACCTCTTGCATCCCAAAAAACAGTAGCCATAACCTTGTTCGCCGAAAAAATTGTTTTTGCCTTCTTTGGAGTTGGTTCCCCTGGTCCAATCCACTGTTTAGACTGTTCTTTGGTTTCAGGAGTGTAGTGGTGGACCCACGTTTCGTCAACGGTTACGAATCGACGCAAAAATTCGCTTGGATTACGCTTATACAATGACAAATTTGCGGTAGAAATGTTTTTTCGAATCAATTTTTGGTCGACTGTTAGCAAACGCGGCACCCATCTTGCACAGAGCTTTTCCATATGCAAATGTTGGTGCAAAATATGTTGCACACGTTCATATGACATCTTACAGGTCTCAGCTATCTCACGCACTTTCAATCTGCGGTCTCCCAGCACTATTTGATGAATTTTTTCGATCATATCTGGAGTTGTGACCTCAACGGGGCGTCCTGAGCGAGGCCCATCAGAGGTGCTCACACGACCCTTTTTAAACTCGGAAACCCACTGCTTAACGGTTGAATATGACGGGGAGGATGTCCCCAGTGTTGAGTCCATCTCTTTTTTAATTTCCTTCGGCGTTAACCCCTTCAAATAAAAGTATTTGATGACAGCACGATTTTCCTGCTTTTCCATTTTTACGAAAACCACAGAGGCGTCTTGTTCAGCGTGCTGTCAAACCTACACTAGCAAGGAGATCGGGCTGAAACTATAGCTACAAGCTATCCAAGGATGGTACTATAGAATGTCACCTCAAGGTAGGCCTAGTGGCGTCATCTCTTGGTTAGGCCGGAAACTTATCAATCCACCCTCGTATGCTAACACTGCTGATTCCCACTTATTTTATTACTCAAAGAGTGTAATTCCTCATACATAGAGTGTATTGGGAAATACATACAAAGTAAGAAGCCGGATAGTCGGCGAGCTTTGCCGAATAGTCGCCGACTATTAAAGTGGTCGACAAGTCGGAACATCACTAATTTGCTGGTGTCTTTAAATGAATGCGGTACTTGTATGATAGTTTGTTTTGTTAATTAAAGGTATTTATTAAGTGCATATTAGATATAATAACACACCAACGTCAACAAATGGTTAATATGTCGAGTTGTTGTCTCTTTCGTTCCACCCTACTGAACGACTGGTACATATACAGTAAAAGCCCTTTATTCGCGGGGTATACGCTCCATAAATATGCCGCGAATACAGAAACCGCGGATATGGAATAGTAATTAGTATGGGCTCATAGGGGATACGTTCCAAAGGTTCCGTAATAAAACCAATATGTATCTGAATAAAATCAATTTATTGAGAAATTCGCAATGAAAATGAATCATTATAATCAGCTTTAGACAAGGGCTTAAATAATTTAGTGATTTTTTCTTGTTTTGAATTTTGAATTAGTCCACTCGGTTACATCTTTCGTCGCCTCAGCACGTACCAACTGTACATACTCAAAAGATGCAGATACATTAAGGAGATCCAGTAGTACATGCGCTCTAGAGTAAAAACATGCTTATCGGTTTTAGATATCATGAGTTTAATATTTGGAACAAAGGTTTGAAATTTTGTAGTAACATAGATAAAGCTTTGTTCTAAAGGCTGTCGAAGTCCATTTTTTATTTTTTTAATTTCTATTGAAAATACGTGTTCTACAAGAAGCATCAAATTTAAGCAATTGTAAAAGCTTTTAATTACCATATTACTGAAAACCAAAAACGTATCGAGTTAGTGTGAACCTTTGTTCGTTACCATATAAAAAATCATATATTTATCTCGCAGCCTTAAATCATAATGTTTAAAATAGAAACCCATGTTTACAAAAAATTTAGACTAGACACGAGCGGTCTATTGCAGTCAATCCCCTTAATAAATGACGCCGAATCATTTTCTGTTTACCGCGAATACAGGAACTGGGTTGCAATTTTTTCACCCGCGAATAATGAAAACGTGAATAAGAAACTTTTACTGTATTCATTTTACCAACGGCGACGGAGCTCAATGTGAGAGAGCTATAACAAGGTACACAAACGGTAAGTTACATTTTCAGCAAGGTCTGATTTTGTGTACCATAATTTTTTACATCAGACGCTGCAGCTGTGCTTAGTACATAGTACCTACAGCTTGTAATTTAAAAAAAAAACTCCTGCACATTCCTCCCTGAATGTTAGTCCTTCTGCCTTTGTTCGCATCGTCATATTCCATTAGTGCCCATTTGAAGAGAGGCCATGAATGTAAGCCGAAGTTAAAAAGCGAAATGTAGAAGACGTAGGTATTTCTTACATTCAACTTTTGCGTTCTTTAGGAAATGGAAATATCGTGATAAAATCTGGAAACTCATTTTCGAGATTAGGTTGCTCAACTTCATCAGTTTAAATGGACAAAGAAAAATGACGACCAGAAGGACGATAATGTCAATGGCATACGAAAAAATCGTGAAAAAGTTTAAAAGGACTCTGTGTTCCCTATTGGTATTAATTTTTATTTACTGTTCATTTGGTTCAAAATATGTATTAGTATTCGTTAGTTTAATGACTATTAAATTTATGACGTTCATAGGTAAATTGTTTAATATTTCCATTGTGGATTGTCTAAACTAGACGAGTTGAGAACTTTCTGTTATGTGCAATCAACAAAGGGTGGCATCATGTTTTGAAAAGTAAGACCTGATGTAGGAAAATTCATACAAATATCTTCAGCCAGCTTTTCATGTAAATAAAAAAGTGCAATAAATGCAATTTAAAGCTTTTAAGGTGTGTTACGCATTATTCAAATGTATTTGAGGGTTGGGTTAGTTTAGGATAACCTTCCGAGTAGCAGGGAATATTTTCCTATAGAAATGATTGATTGAAAAGTTTCACCCTTTAGGAAATTAAAAATGCGACATAAAAAAATGATGACAAACACATGTAAAGTGATTTCTATATTCGGTGAACATTTTACTTTACCTCTATACACTATGTTTTATTAGTAATCTAGAAAAATTAAGAGAGAAGAAGGTACATGTAAAAGAAATAGAATGAGCTATCTCGCACCACTTAGTGATATACATGAACATGAGGGTAATAACCTTACCGAAAGCCCCAGCTGCTCCGACAATGATGACGATAACGCGTATTCGCGTGATGCCATCAGTGCACTACCCCTTTGCACCGTCCACATGTGACCACCATATCCACTTATTTATGTATCTTATGGTAATAGCAGTAGCTTTGCTTATCGAAACTAACAGATTGTTACTTTTCATTACGTGCAATTGGCCTGTCTATGTACCAACTGTTGTGAAGGTCACTAATAAGAATGAGTGTTTCGTCAGTTAACCGAAAGGTGGAATGGCAAATGTTCTCAATCAACCCAACATACATCCCAGGTAGTTTAGTATCTTTTAGGTTAGGTTATATAATTTATAATTTAGAAATAGCACATTTATAGAATGGGGGGTTAGAAGAGAGTTAATGAAAAGTCATGATTGTGCTTTCAGTGCAGACAATCATAATAATTTCAGCTGGCTGTCCTTTATCGTTATTTAAGTTGGACTTATCGTTAATTTAAAGCCTTCGACGTCTTAAAATTACTTATTTCATAAATAATTAATAACCGGTAGTGATTAAGAAATTTTATAAATTAGTACTCACTGCCTGAAGAGTCTCACGCAGTGTTATTGTTGTGACATCACACCATGCCTGCGTACAGGAGGTGGGAAAAATGTTTTTACATGGCTGCATATTTTTAAATAATAATTAGTATTTCGGAGAACAATCAAATTCATTGTTTTTTGATATATTTTACTTTACCATCAGAAAAAACCTTTCCCATAAATTCTCAATGAAGAAAATACTAACAGTGTACAACTTATTTGAAAAATATCTGAAAGGTTTTCTTTAAAATAAAGAAAGTTTACCATTATCAATCATTAAGTTAAAAAAACTACTTTTGATTAAAGTAAAAAATGATCCCTAAAATCTTTATGCAACGTTCATCTATTCATGTAATCCACGAATGAATGGAAAGTGCTATTAGTTGTGCATATCGTTTAAAGGATGTTTAAACACAACTGCATGCTGTCAGTAGCAACTGTCTAGATCACTGGCTCCGTATTCAGAAACTCATTACTTTCGCATTAAAACCGAGTGGCAGCTTATTTGAGGGTGATAAAGCTACCGTCTTTTTCAAAGTTACGATTTCTCATTTTACATCAAAAAAGAAAACGAGTTTGTGAGATTAATTACGTTTCCACCGATTTATTTCAAATTATATTATCCGTAACAGAATAGTGGTCGACATTCAGGCTTAATGGCCACGATGAATGATGTATTCTCCTTCTTTGGTGAGAATATCGATGACATGATTTATCCGACGTTTAGCCAACAGCTGTGGTCAGCATCGTCAGCGAGCGTAGCGAGGGCATAAGGTCCTTATCCTTCGCTGTAGCCAACCCAGCGCGGTATGAAAAATTCTGGCGGAATACCAATCAGTCGAAACTTCTGATAAAAAAAATATTTTCATGGCTCATTCTCACCAGCTACTTATGGTAATTGGGGGACAGTTTTTTTTTGACCTACACTCTACTGCAAAGCGGGAGGGTATGGTGGAATGCCTTCTTCAGCTTCTGTTTCGGAATTGGCTAAGTGATGATTGAGTAAAGATAGGTGAGACTAACAAAACGAAGACATAAAGCGAGTGACACAGACTGTCTGCAGACCGAGCGGCATGGCCTAGAGGTCTAGACCATTGCTTAGCATTCGGGAGGACGCCGGTTCGATT
Source organism: Agrilus planipennis (assembly GCF_000699045.2). Classification (NCBI taxonomy): domain Eukaryota; kingdom Metazoa; phylum Arthropoda; class Insecta; order Coleoptera; family Buprestidae; genus Agrilus; species Agrilus planipennis. The sequence goes on from NW_020439805.1 coordinate 10,536, forward strand.
CCGGGTCCGTCTGCCTTGGTCCAAGTTTTTCTGTGGTTCCCTTGGATCACTTAGGCAAATGCTGGGGCAGTAATATTCCAGAGATAATCCTTCATTCCCTTCTGTCTTCATTTCGTCCGTCTCATCTTTCTCACCCGAACAACCACCCACCCATTCCCACGATTCCTGAAAGCAGGCTGAAGAGGGCATTCCGCCTTACCTTCCGGCGTGGTCAGGAGGGACTGCCCGCCCACCAGCATTACTGGCTGTTGGGAATGAAACACTCAAAAGTTCTGTCTGCAGAATATTACTGGACAAGCATTTGCCTAAATAAGTTAGGGTAACCACGTAAAAACTTAGACTATGACAAGCAGACCCGAAATCGGATCCGTTATCTCCCGAATGTTATCAGACAGATTGATACGTAACCACAGACATGAGGAAAATGAAGCCATTCATTATCGCAGTATATTGTATGTAGTACACCCCAACCATGCCCATACAATGGTACCCTTTCTATCAACACCTCATTAATTCATTTACAATTTGCCGACTAACCAGGGGATGTTTTGTACAAAGTGTTATTGTAAACTTATAAGATAAATATGGTTTGTATTTATACAATTTGTTGAAGCTATTGAACCGTCCTCGTATGCAACAGTTCAGCACACATGAAATTGATTTATGACCGCCTGCATTTTACGTTAGATCTATATCCATATGTATAAAATCTTAATCCTGTTCCTTAATAATATTACACGGCGGAACATATGGTGGCAAAAGAGTATATAAGTATCTTATTATACATTAAGAATTAATGTCAGTAGTTGCAGGATAAATCCCCAAATGTGGGATGTTGTTACAGCAGCGGCTTATTGTCCTTGCCATCGATTGCCTAGGCGACGCCCGAGACACTTCGAACCTGTGATGAAGATGCCGCAATGCCTTTACAGAGATCGTCTTGAACGCCGTCATCATTCCACTAATTGTAGGTTTATTAAAGAAATCGATTTGTAAAATTGAACTTAATGATAAAGCACGCAAATCAAATTGGTATAGCAAGAAATACTACCCCGATCACGAGCTCTATTGATAATAGTTATGTAGACCATAATTCAACATCACCAGTTTATCTGAGGAAGAACGAATGTTCTGACTAAAATTACAATTTTATGATGTAAGTAATGCGAAAGCAGGCTTTACATCGATGAAAATAGTCATGAACCATCCAGTCAAATAATTGCATTTTTGTGCATTTGTAAAAGCACGTTCAGAAGAGCATATTGCATGGAAATTCCAGCCCGTACTCGTTCCCTTTTTATTGCGAGTAAGTACAAGGTTGCCAAATATTGACAGAAGTTCTTTTCCACATTTTGTAAAATACAATACCTACATATGTACATAACTGCACTCCGGTGCTTATAACATTGCCAAATTGAAATCTATGGATTAGGTAGTAAGCCACGACAAGGTAGGTACGCCGCCGCAATTTAACTTCATTTGATTGAATTCTGTAATATGAGATCCGAATTGTCGAACCTGGCCTGTTGGCAATCATCCAACACTATCAAACAACAAAAGGCTTGTCAACTGACTGTCACGAAGACCCCCTTACATCCTCGCTGTTACTTATTACTACGGTTGTAGTCTCAATGTCGTTCCACACATCCAGACCATGTTACAGGATACACTGATGAAATGTGGTTTAAAGAGACGCGGAAGCTTATCTTTAAATAGTGGCGACTGATGTGTTACAAAAGAGTAAGACAAGTTCTTCTTATTCAATATTAAAGACTAATTAAACACTAAATTCCTTAGAAATGCTTTGAAATCGAAAACAATTTTTGACTCTCAAGGTGTCATCCTTTGTTAGAAAGTAAATTAGTCTACATTTTAAAGCTTCTCTTATGGTTAAGATCTCTCCCTGGGAATTACGAAAATGGCAATAAAACCCAAATTTTAATTTATTTAGGATTCAGTGCCACTAATGTAGGTTAGGTTGGCAAGAAGAAAACGTTCAATCAAAGACATGGAGAATGGACTACTCATTCATCATTCGTCATAACATAAAAAAAAGCAGGTGCAACTCAGTACACGTGAAAGAAGTGAAAGTTCTTTTGCGATCTCTATACCTTTATAACGAATAAGCAATGATTGGTGACAGAAAGAGAGACTACGAGAATTTTCAGGATTTATGTTTTCCAACATATTTTATCTTTAGGACACCTAAGGAGTATTACTTTAATACGTCTTTATGTAATTTAATAACAAAAAATGGTCAAATCTTTTTCGCTTCCGTTTATTTCTCCAAGTGCTTAAGAAACCGTAAATTATTAATAACTACAAGGAATTAGAATTAATACATACTAATACTCACTCTTAAATAAATATTAATTGTTGTTAAATAAACATTTACTGTAATACACATAATTAATACAACTGCATAGATATACCAAAAAATTAATTTAGCACTATAGTATAGTGAATACACAGTATACTATAATATATGAGATGCCGGTCACTGACAGCTGACTGTAATACCCATATACGCATGCGTGCCTTTCTATTCTCAGTCTAACGTGTCGTTTCACGATTTTACTCTCATCGAGACCAAGGAATTTTTACTTTAAAAACCTTTGGGTTTTTCATTCCCACTACCCACTAATGCTAGTCGGCTAGCAGTTTCCCCGAATTACCCAAATGGTAGGGCGGAAGGCGCTCTTCAGTTTACTTTCAAGAATCGTGGAAATGAGTGGGTGGTGGTTTCGGTGAGAAGGATTAGACGATCGAAATAAAGACAGAAGAGAATGAAAGATTATCTTTAGAATATTACTACCCCAGCATTTGCCTGAGTGATCCAAGGAAACCACTGGGAAACTTGGACCACGACAGACGGACTCGGAATCGAACCGGCGCCCTTCCGAATGCTAAGCAATGGTCTAAACCTCTAGGCCATGCCACTCGGTTTATTCTCTATCTAGATATAAGGTAAATATAGGCAGAAACGTGTGACAGAGACAAAGCTGTCGTGGAGTCAGTAGTTGTCTTTTTTCTAGAATTTTGATTGGTCTACGTCACAATCTTGCAGGAGCCTAAAAATGAGTTAAAGAGGCAGGTATTGGTCGTTTGATCGTTTTATCTCTTTATAGAGAGAGCTCAATTTCATGAGGATATTGCTCGGTCCATTCTTTATGTCTATGGTTCAGTACCAGAGAGAAGTGGTTGAGCAGTGTATTGGTAACAAAATAAGGACATGTCTGAAATTTTGCAAAAGGCAGTAGATATTTGAATATGACGTTCACTACCATATCTATGCCTGATTTTTGTACCATGGTTGATAAAACTATATTTGCTTATTACACACGGTGTAAAGGATATTGAAAGCAGGTGAGGCAAGAAAAGCGCACATGGGTAAGAAATCATCGGGTATCGGTACTTTTATGAGCAAATGACTATTGATGATCGAAACAAAGGAATGGATTTTGACCTGAACTGTCAATGCAGAACGAGAAAGCTATTTCCGAAAAGTAATAGAACGTAGAACAAGTTAGTAAAGAGACATGCTCAAAGTAAACATACTTAGTTCTCCTGTTTGAGTGGCCTTTCATCTCCTGCATGTTTGTCACTTATTTTATAAACACCCAGTATGTACCTACCTGTTTATTATATGTCTGTGTTATCTCAATACAGAGAAGTACAAATTATGCTCGATAACGAATCTGGATTCATATTTATCTCCAGAGTAATTATAATGTTGCCAACTGCCACAGGTTCTCAGTTCGAAAACTAGCTGGACATTCATCTTATTTACTCCCTGAGTCAGTGTTTGTGGTTGTCGAAAATTAAAACATTCACTTCTAACAATTGTTTGTAAAATCTCTGAAAATGATAAATAGGTAGCGAAACCCAGCTGTAATAAAATTAGTAAGTTTCCTTAAATTTCGGCGTGATAAATGACTTTAAGGCACTAACTCAACATTGATTATGCTACTGGGACAAAATAATTTGCTAACAGATACCAACAAGGATCAAGTTTGATGAGACTTAATTGCTTAACTAACCAGTCCTCAATTAAGCCATTCTCAAGCCTCAAATATCAGGTAACTACAAACCAAGAACAGTTAAGGATGTAAAGAACCCGCTCTTCCTTGTATATATTTATTAATACATACCGATATACTGCTTTTCTTAGATAAATAATGATTTCCAAGTTTATGATGAACTATTTTTACTGCAATGATCAAAAGTAGTTACTACTACTACTTTGTATGGACACCGTAGATAGAGAGGACGATTTGAAAGCAAATAGTAACTTATTACTAACGAATAAAAATCAAAAGATCCTAATACTTTTCTTGATTCATTTTAGGAGGCTCTTCTAAAGACAGCCCACTCAACGGGTTATGCGAAGAAAAGAATTTGAGTATACCTTTCATTCCATGAGAGGGAAATAAAAAAAAACAATTGTGTGGATTTATGAAACCATAATGCAAGTGAAACTTATCGGATTGTAGGCATTTAACTGTAAACTTTTGGAGAATTATTCGATTTACGGTATTAAAATTAAAATCGCGTTCTTAGTCATATCTTAATGATTGGAAAATGAGAATGATAATGGAAATCCAATAGTAGACAAGATATTCAACTATGAATTTTAATTTCAATCTGCGTATGAGAGTACGGAATACATAATAAATACAATCAATTAGATGATAGACGCATGTTAAAAATTGAGAACAATATTTATTTAAATCGTTGAATCATTTTGAACTTCAGTTATTCTATCAATAATTTCATCTTCGCTTTGAGTTTCACAGTGTATAAATGTAATTGTCATGCACTTGCACGAATGAGTGAGAATATAAATGCTACACGGTTACCTCATGCGAGCCATGGGCGCTGGCATATTGGCGTTGGCTACTCTGCCGAGCACTTTTCACTTTTAGCCCTACTCCGTGGCCGGCTGTAATGCGAAATGTGATAGATGGACGAGAAAATTTGCTTTTGATTGCTCAGGCGACACCCGAGACATTTCGAACCTGTGGTGAAGATGCCGAAATGCCTTCATAGAGATCGTAGTGAACGTCGTCATCATTCCACTAATTGGAACTTTATTAAAGATATCGATTTGTAAAAGTGAACCTAATGATAAAGCACGCGAACCATATCGATATACAGTCGACTCTCGTTAATTCGAGACTCAAAGGACTCTTAAAATATTACGAATTATCGAGTGTTTGAAATATCAAATGGTTCGAAATTTTTGAGAGAAAATACATATTTTCTTTTCTCTCTTTTTTCTTTTCTCTTTTTGAAATTTGTAAGTCACCCTACACTTGCCGCGAAGTTTTCGATCTTTAGAGAAGACGCGAACTCTTTTGCTTTTTCCTTTAACAAGTTAGTCAAATGACCAGACTTTCTTCCAGACGAGGCAATTCACCTTTAGTAGTTCTTTTCCGTACTCCAGCAGTTTGAACAGCATAAATTTTCTCCTAATCCTAACAAAAACAATGGCTCGATGATATGATGATACAAGTTTGAACTTGCCTCAAAATGCACTTACAATCTTTCTGTCTCTTTCTCTCTGTAACTTTCAATTGTCGAGTGTTTGACGTCGATGGGTTCGAATTAACGCGTCGTTTTGTTAGCTAGGAATGATTTTTTCGTACGAATTACCAAGTGCATAAAATGTATTGATTTAGTTCGAAATATAAAGAGATTATGATGTAGACCATAATTTAACTTCACCAGTTTCACTGAGAAAGAGCGAATGTTCTGGCGGAAACTACAATTTTATGGTGTAGGTAATACGAAAGCAGGCTTTACATTGATGAAAATAGTCATGAACCAACCAGTAAGATAATTGCATTTTTGTGCATTCGTAAAACACGTTCAGAAGAACATATTGCACGAAAATTCCAGCCCGTAGTCGTCTACTTTTTATTAGGAGGAAGTACGTTAGTACAAGGTTGCCACACATTGACCACCCTTCATTCCATGAGAGATCTGAATCTAACAAAATTTCAAAAATCATTTGCAGTAAGACAGGATTAAGTTCTTGGACAACAAATTACCGAAACTACCAGGTGTGGATTGCGATTTCGATCTTATTAGATTTTATCAGCGCACCTTAGACTGCTTTACAGTCCAAGTCGGCTATATAATAAATAACTATTGTACTAGATCCGTTTAAATAAATAATTAAGTTATTAGAAAATTCATTACAGAGTAATTTTTTTAAAAGTGAGATGTGCTGTTAATACCATTATATTTTGGATTGATTGGTATAGACTATGTTAACCATTTAAACGCAAACTGAGTAGTGTTGTTGTAACTTCGTTATGTTATAAAATAATGCGAAGTGGTCTGTATTCTGTCGAAACTGCCAGACGCGGATCGCGATTTTGATCTTTTTGGATCTCATCAGCGCATCGTAGACAGCTCCGACAGAACACAGACCAACTGTTACCTGCTGTCTTAACAACGCGTTTTAGAAAATACCACCAATGGCGCGGTAAACGCCATCTGTAGTACGATGCTACATTTTAGGATTTAACCCTAATTGAGATCCAAAAAGATCGAAATCGCGATCCGCGTCTGGCAGTTACGACAGAATACAGACCACTTCGAATTATTTTATTCGATTACGGTAACGTGCCTATCACGTTGAGGTTAGCTACGCCGGAATTCGTTTCAGCAAGTAGATATTCATATATTTGAATGGACCTTGTTGGAGCATACGTAATCCTAAAATGTAGCATCGTACTACAGATGGCGTTTACCGCGCCATTTGTGGTATTTTCTAATTCGTTATGTTATCATAAATTAAATAGCTATGTAATAAGAATGAATTTGAGCTTTGGATTGTGTTGCCGTGTTGTTTACTTTACTAATACAAACGTTTGAATATCGATTACCGTGATACGAAACATTTGCTGATAGTGATGGGCTTAACAGTTCTTTTTAACAAACTAGTTGTCGAAAACTATTAGTTCCCCAATACGAACTAGTTCTTCGAACTATTACCCACGATTATCTACTCGTTTAAAGTAAAAAACAGATCCTTCTGTCAAACATACTAAAATGCAATTTATTTTATTGTCCACTGATTTAATTGCATTACTCATTAACTACTCTTTCAATTGTACCTCAAATTATTAATAAACAAATAATAAAAAATGAATCAATGCTCAATATCAAATACAAATATGAAATTTGGATTCTAAAATTGTAATTTGAAATTAACGATAAATTTGGTATTGATCCTTACTTTTCTCACCATGGTTGTGATTGCTGAACAGCTTGACGGATTATTTATTAAAGTTGCCTTACATTATTTATAATTTATTTCATGTTTGACAATAGCATTTCATTTATTTTATGATGTAGAACTTTATTTTATTTTATTGCATAAGAATGAGTGACATAGTTGTACTGCTTATTTATATTAAATAAAAATTTTGTTTTTACGTTTTACAACCTGCTGTTTATTCAACCAAGAAATTATTTCACAGACATACCTCCGCATTACCGAACATGCCCGATACCTTAGGCCGATAGATACTAACCTCCAAGTGAACATATCCTAATATGGTCCCTTTTTATGTTGAATGAACATCACTGTGAACGAATTCTAATCTATGTCGTGAACGAATGAACAATACGAACGAGATCGATTGTTTAATTTCATTAAATTTTCATTCATTAAACGTAAACAGTTTTTTTTTTATTGTACGAACTGGTTCGTAGTTCGTATAATTCGTCGAAAAGAATTGTTCTTTTTAACAATTCGTTCGCGAATAGCCCATCACTATTTGCAATTATGCATCAGAGAACACCGAAACACAACCCAGAATGTCAATCTCTGTTTCATCTCATACAGGTGGAGAGATCTATGTAATGGCTACTGTAGAACCTTCTTGACTGCGAGAATGTTACGTTGTTTTGATTTCTAGTTCCGACGTTTTTCTCAATTTCTTTGCAATATATTTCAAAGGAAATGATTTATTTTTCGATCGTATTCCAATAGATTCCGCGGACATCTTTGCGAAGATTAATAGTGCCTAGCCCGAGAATTTCAAGCGTGCAACCAATTCAGAGAAGTGTTTGCTATTACTTGAATATTCAAACAAAACTTCACTTTCTGTTTGAAAAAGTCACTTTCAGATACTATGTTCGATATTCCAGTGTTGCATCTCCATGCGCTCCAAAAGTTGACAACTATGTAGATAATCAATAGAAAAATACTAAAGTATTTTTAGGAAAAGTCAATATTGTACTGTTTTGAAACAAATGATGATATTTGACGTTCTCATTGTTGTATGAAAGGTATTACTTTTTTTGATAAAATTTGAGCATTTTTTGCTTAAGGAAAGATGAATATAATTATGTCTATACATTCAAAATGAAAATTTACTTAGCAATCCGCTGATGGTAGTTTGGTAATTACTATTCCTTCGAAGTTTTCTTCTTTTTATCAGTGAAAATTTAGAAAATACGACAAACGGCGCTGTAAACGCCATCTATAGTACCGTGCTACATTTTAGGATTACGTATGCTTCAGCAAGGTCCATTTAAATATATGGATATCTACTTGCTGAAACGAATCCCGGCGTAGCTCACGTCAACGTGGTAGGCACGTTACCATAATCGAATAAAATAATTCGAAGTGGTCTGTATTCTGTCGAAACTGTCAGACGATGAGATCCAAAAAGATCGAAATCGCGATCCGCGTCTGGCAGTTTCGACAGAATACAGACCACATCGAATTATTTTATTCCGTGAAAATTTAGTTTGATACGTTAGAAAACAAATTTCCGTGTATCTGTATGAATAAAAGTTCCCTCTAACATAAAGGATTTCCAAAAAGAAAGCATTTTCTTTACTTGAATAAACTTCGCTGATAGGAGAGGTTCGTACACACGTAAGCACGTGAGAAGAAATGATGGCTTACACATGCAGACAGACGGATGGATAGACTAAAATAATTGGGATCGGGCATGCAATTTTTTTATTGTAAATATATTTGGCCTCTACACTGTATATACGGCTTTGTAAATAAGATTTCATTCTCAAGATTCACAAACTATTTTCGAAACCGCTACATAGTTCTGAAGGTACTGGATTTCGAAACACTTCTAGGGTCTTCAAGAGAGCACATAACGTCATACCGTCGTGAGTGATAGTTGTCTTCTCTATTGACGTATATCAATCTTTATTGTTGTAGCTTTAACAAATTTGGATTTCCAAATATGGGTAGAGAAAATTGAAATGACCTTGAATAACTCCAACAAGGTGATTTGAGGTGGTGGTAAAGGGGGTGGAGGGGGAGGTGAAGGTAAAAGAATTAATATTAAAAATAAAAAGAAAGATAGCATAACTAAACGTAACTTAATGTAATAAAAAAAAACTTTTACGCTAATTCTACGATTTTACCAATGTCGTTAAATTAGATGCGGTAAGTTGCGTTACGTTGCACGGGTTTCTTTTAATATTAAATTTCAGTTTTTCATCTTAACCCTCTCTGTCTCGATAGTACCCTCGTCCTACTACTAGTTTTATGCTATGGAAATAATTGAGGTAATAACAAAATTTATTGAAGTGAAACTTCTTTACGCACGGTAAAGGTGAGTTCGTTTCATGCGTGTTGCTATGTAACGAAATCATGCAACGGATGTCACCCACCCCTAACAATTTGTATAGCGTGTTGTATAATTACACAATGTTTTTGTTATGCAGCTCTGTTTTTATATGCAGATTATCATTCATACATCAATTCATGGATATAACTTCAAAATCGTTGAGAAAAGACACTATGCCAACAACTGACCTTTACGTTTATCTATGATATAACTGGGACATCTTTTACCTGAAAAGAAAAACAAGAAATTAGTCATTAGGCATTAAAAAACGATGAAAATTTAGTTTGATTCTTTGAACCAGTTAGAAATTTATAGAATAAGATTCAAAACTGTGCAGTACCTACCAACCTAAAAGAGATCATTAATAGCAGAAAAATTCTAATACAATTTTTTTATTAAAAAGATGTTTATTGGGTGTCACTTATGAAGTTGGGATAGAGAATTGACAGATGGAGAAGTTCCCATCACAAAAGCTTTGTGACCATTATCAATACATCTAGTTTAAACATTGAATATTTAGAAAATACCACAAATGGCGTGGTGAGCGCCGTCTGTAGTACGATGCTACATTTTAGGATTAGGTATGCTCCGACAAGGTCCATTTAAAAATATGGATATCTACTTGCTGAAGCGAAGACCACGTCGAATTATTTTGTTCGATTATGGTAATGTGCCTATCACGTTGAGGTGAGCTATGCCGGGATTCGTTTCATCAAGTAGATATCCATATTTTTAAATGGACCTTGTTGGAGCATACCTAATCCTAAAATGTAGCATCGTACTACAGATGGCGCTCACCACGCCATTTGTAGTATTTTCTAAAACGCGCTGTTAAGACAGCAGGTAAAGGTTGGTCTGTGTTCCGCGTTTGGCAGTTTCGACAGAATACAGACCACTTCGAATTATTTTGTTCGATTGAATATTTAAAAATAAAAGGAAATACGAAAATAACAAGAAGAGTGTGTTACTTTTTTAATTAATTTTACCCACTACAGATAACCTCAGATTAATGAGAAAAAATTGTTACCACTACTCCAGAGTAGGTACTGTTGAATACTGGTCTGTAAAACTAAGGGCCGATTCCCGGCAAGGGAGTGACAGCGGCGACAATTTTTCCTCATTAATTTGAGGTAATCTGTAGTGGTAATTAATTCAAAAATTTATTCTCTAATATACATTCCCGATCCGACGGGACCTGAACCTTGACAAAGGTCTTTTACAAACTAGAGTAGGTGGATCAGCTTGTGAGTTTCGATGATTTAGGGAGCCGGACCATAAGTTTAACTATAATAAAAAGGTTCTTAAAGAGAAATCAGACTATGACAAGTGTTGGAAAGAGGATAGCAGCTGTTTTAATACTCAGGGTCGCAGAGATTATGAGGATCGATATGGCACTCTGATGCACAATACTGCAATGTAGAGGGCAGCGCGAAACCACCACATTCACATCCCGAGTAAAGCGTACAACTATACAAATTAAATGCAGGCGTCCTCTGGGGTAAGGCACTCTGGACGTAAACTAGTCCCCCATTCGGATGTTCGGGCGGGCACTACCTCGGGGGATGTCATTAATAAGTGCAATAGGAGTCGGTGAAATAATTCACGAATCGGAGCGCGGATTGTTAGAACAATGAGACAAGTAGGTGTTTAGTGCTAATAATTATCTATATTTTTACAATTATTCTTATTTAAAAATTTTTTCCGCTTAGTTAGATCTAGTGTTATGATTTACTTTCATTACATTTCAAATTTCTTTGTTCCTTTGTTCAGTTCAACTTTACAATATTTCTTCGAACATTTCATAAATTCCTTTCTTTTATTATTTGGTTTTACAATATTTCGTGAATATTCTATTTGTCATGCAGACAAAATGTACGTGATAAATTCAACAATTCTTGGTAGTATAAATGAGGTTCTTCTATCACTAGTACCTGGCTCATTGTTAGCTCTTTCATACTTGCTTTCAGAACTTTTCCGTATCTGGTTGAACTCAGTGTGGTCTCCGGATAATTTTTTATCCCACAAGTGCACAGTAGGGAAATTGGAAAATTAAAAAGTGCAGATGAGTAGATTAGAATTAGATATAATAGGCATTAATGAAGTCTGTTGGCCCGAAGGATCGGTGGAAAGTAATTAGGAGGTAGGAATTGTAATGCATAAGAAAGCAGAGAAGAGTGTAGAAAAAAAACCAATAGTTGTAGGAGACATCGATCCAGTAACAAGTGAAGGTAAATACGGTGCAACAGCAGGTTCTTTCGGATTAGGTAATAAGGAGACTGACTGATAGAATTAGAATTTAGCGATAAACATACGAATTTAACCGTCGTGAATACTTTATTCAATTATCACGTTAGGAGGCGCTATACGTGGAAGATGCCAGGTGATTTAGGGAGATATCAGTTAGATTACATACTTGTTAGGCAAAGATTTAAAAATCAAGTGAAGGATTGTAGGAGTTATCCAGGAGCAGATGTAGATAGCGGTCATAACGTTATGAAAACCAATCTCAAATTGAAAATTCTGATAAGAGGGAGGGGATTCTTGAACTAGAGCTACATTAAAGCGTGCCTAAAGTGAGCAGCTACAGATATACTAGGTCTTAATCAAATCGAAACCCTGGATAACAAACGAGATTATAGAATTAACAGAAAAAAAAGGCGGATATACCAAGGCAGACGAAGAAGGGCAAAAAAGATATAAGGCTATAAAATGGGAAATAATTAAGAAGTGTAGGGCAGCTAAGGAACAGTGGATTGATATGAGGTGTAAAGAAGTAGGAGAAATGTTTGAAGTAGATAAAACGGATGAGGCTTGTAATATAATTAAAAGGAATTTTAAAGATTTAGGGTACAGTAGTAATAATACAAGAAACGAAGCAGGGGTCATTTTGACAGAAAATGAGGAAAAGGCAGATGGGTAGAAAGAATATTTAGAGAACCTATACGCAGGCCCTGAGCTAGGAGATATATTACAGAAGGAAGATAGTGTGGAGATAGATGAGCTACGTTATCCCAAAATGAGAGAAGAGTTCGATGTAGCTTTAAAAAACTAAAAGAATAATAAGACGCCAGATATAGATGGGATAGTCTACATATGTTTGGTTCAAGTAAAAATCTAAATTGTTTTACATTATATTCAGCAATTGGAATAATTTAGAATTTGTAACAGTATCTGCAAGATTATTAACTATCTCGCTATTGTACCCTTCAACCTGGTAAATAACATTAGTATTTGTAATTTTTCTAAGATATGTTCAGTTTGTTACTATTACTTACTCGATGTCGAATTTTCTTCACGTTGGAATTTTAAAGTAAAGTTTTGATTTGAGTCGAAAGGTAATTGTTAAACTTCTAATAAAAATCTACTCTACTCTTTAAGCTGATGAGAATGTTTCGTTATGACAGGTTGACAACTACGTACCTACTTTACCTTATATACTTGAAAAAGTTATGATTTACGTTTACCCTACTTGACTAAACTTAAAGCGACGTAACCTACATTTCGTTAGCATAAATTATATCTTTCTGTTATGAATGTAACTTTAGGCAGTAATCGATAGTAGGTAAATGCATAAAAGCACCGATCCGGCGCGGTCGGTCAGACGCTCAAGGTCACAAATCATGAGTCAAATGACACAGACACGACCGCGTAACAAAAGAATTTAGAGAGCTTTCCGGAAAAATGAAGAACAATCGAGGCATTTCCTTGATAATTTAAATAGCTGACTGGAAAGCAGTCTTCAGCCAAGACCGGTGTCAGTAGTGCAACTCTGTTATTTTGTCATCAATAAAATATTTAATAAAATAAGTTAAGAATAGGTAATAACATAGGCTTTCATGACCAGAATTCATGGTAAATGATTCCGGCTGATTGGGCGTAGATTGATAACAGTGTAAGAGTCAATATTTTCGTCGACAACTACGGCTAATATCTTCAATGTTTTTGTATCGATAACGAGGACAATGGTTAAACCTGGAATATCAGCAGCGACGCTTCAAGGTCTTTTAGACATATTTAAGTTAAATTTTCCGTCATGACTTATTTGCTGATATTCATTTTATATGAACAACATACACAGTAGTGGCGGTATTTTCTTAGAAGACAAAAGCCCCGGCTTGTTCAATCTTCGAAGACCAAAAGCCCGGCTTTTTTCATTAAGAATACTAACTTCAAACTATGCTCTATTGTTATCTATTAGGTATTACTTAATCAAACCTGATTTGTGTATTTGTCGAGCTATAGATGATTCGAACCTTCTAGTTCTAAAACGCAATGAAATGCAAACCTTAGCACCCACCCCCCGTCAGTGTAACAGGACCGTAACGCCTTCGGTTCCCTCTTACTTTGCCTTACCTAAATCCGAAAATTCCGTATTTTAAGAAACTGGACCAATTTTACTGAAGAAGATTCTATTAAGTTATTTATTGGTATCCGTCAAATGGCATACACCATCTGGTGGCAAAATTTATAACTCGAATGAGGGAAAAATTTACATAGGAACTGTGCAGGCAAATTGTAAAATTGTTTATTAAAATAATAAAACACGTTAAAAAAGTAAAAATTTTTTTGATGATGGAGTCGACGAAGTTTTCTTCTAAAGTTAAATCAAATAAAAAGTTAATATGTTCAGTGAAAAGCTGCAATAGCACTTCAGACATAGATCTTCACTCTTCACCTACATTAACTACTTTCCAATAAAAACTAACCGTTTTATATATGTAAAAAATATATTCGGAAAATTAGAGAAAAAAGTAAACTAATAGAAGCTTGGATGAAAGCAGTAGGTATCAAAGAAGTGAATTCCGGAATAAAAATTTGTTCACGTCATTTTAATGCACATGATTATATTTCAGCAAGTATTTACCATCAGCCATAACCTTAATATTTAAAACTAGAATCATACTAAAATTATAAAGTGAGAAATTATTTATTCCTGTGTAATTGATTTAACACAATTCTAATGATACGATATAAGTATTTTGAGGTTAAGAACCTACCTGCTGCAATACAACAAAGTTGCAATAATGTGTTTGCAACGTTCTCTTAAATCGGCTTTGCACGTGCAAGTCATTGATATGATATTGCTTAAATCACCCAGAATCACCTCACCAATTATATAACGTGAATCACTTTAAGTTTGTAAAAAGTAGGCAGTAAACTTGACGGAATTTGAAGGCTAGCTTCCGGATTTGTTATTTCCGAATTTTATAATGTGATTGGCATTAAAAACACGCTCACCTTCAACGAAATTTCCTTTCCGAGGCTTTGCGTCAGCCCAATCACATATTGTATCAATACTTATCATTTTATCGTAATTTAAAAACTTGGAAATTGCATGCTACATTATAGGAACTACGATAAATTTTCCCTAATCGGCGCCATGTTTTTAGGCTCCTCCCATTTGACGGATACCAATAAAGATAAAAAGATGAGCCAGCATAATAGACATTTTTTGTCTAAAATATTATTGTGGTAAAAACGTGTCTGGTCTAATTTTACAAAACTTTAATAAAATATTCGCTAACATCGGCTGAAGTTTTTATGTCGTTGCTTAATTTTATCTTCTGAAATTTAATAACGCTCCAATTATTTTAATTAAATATTTTTCACATAGAATGTGCCATCAGCTCGATTCAGTTTTAATAGAATTTCGCTGCTCCGTTTTTGTATGAGATCTTTCATCTGGAATCAAGCGTAAACTGAAGATGATATTCGCATTTGGAATTGATAAATCAGAAGAACATCAGTTTAATTTTGCTTTATTACAGTCTGATTCTAGAACACGTTTGATTAAGATTTTAATTCAAAATTGTCTAATTAACTTTACTTTTTCGAAGTTGAATTAATTAAAATTTCCAAAATATGGAAACACTGAAGTAACTCATACAATTTAAGTGCGTGCAAGATATGGAACATCAAAGTAAGATGAGAATCACTAACAAGAAGTTAAACTAATCTTCTAGTGGTAATTATAGGTTATAGAGGGTAACAGCTACAATAAATGGATTTGATAGCTTTGGTTGATATGTAATTGATGTCCAACCTGTTGTCAAGACACCTTACTAAGTCTTTATTGTCATTTTATCATTTTCTTTGTAAGTAGACTCTATGAGTGCAAGAGAAGAACGAGCATCAGTGCATAATTTACTGGAGAATTGATATTTTTTACTTTTCATTACACAACAATCTCTATTGTACGACGTTGATTATTATATTGTTAATTATACTTTTTAAAAAGGTGTATGTTTGGAGCGCGGGGTTGTACGGGTGCGAAACATGGACAGTGGACGCGGCGGAAAAGGAAAGGTTAGAGGCTTTCGAAATGTAGTGCTACAGGCGAATGATGAGGAAAACGTGGATAGAAAGGGTTAGAAATGAAAAGGTATTAAAAATTATAGGAAAACAGAGGACTCTATGGAAGTCAATAAAAAATAGGCGAGATAGGTTGGTAGGACACCTTCTCAGGTATGAAGGTATTGTCAGAGACATATTAGAGGCAGAAACAGAAGTTAGGAGGGGTAGAGGTAGACCTAGGTTAAATTACTGTTCGGAAATAGTTAAGGATGTAGGTTGTTCTAGTTTTAGGGAAATGCGAAGTTTAGCTCAGGATAGAAAAGAGTGGGGGTACGTGTCCAACTAGTCTTAGGACTGACGACCTTATGATGATATGCTTTTTGCTCTAATGGTTCGCCGGTTTGACGAACTGCTCTCTGCTTTGAACTACATACTTAGATGCTTATTGCATCGCACTCATTGTTATTCCGTTGTACTCAAATAAAATGGTGTCCGGACAGACGAAGTTTACTTAAATACACCGATCAAATATTCTAGAACATTGGTTCAGAAAATAGTACAATTATCCTGATTGTAGGAAAATAACTAACAAAGAACCGGAGCACATTCGGCAATGATCAGAACTCGCCTTCCCACAGGTCACTGTTTATTTATAGAGACGTATCGTCAGAATTAAAAGACTCTTCGTTCTACCCTCGAACAAGCAATATATTCTGTTAACACAACCACCATAGAGAGAACCGACCGACAAAAATCAGTTTTTTCTTAAAACTCTATTGCTATGAATGAAAAGGAGCTGTTGAGATACCAATAAAGGCAAGAAAAGTACCCTACAATAGAAGAACGGCGTCAAGTATGGTAGTTACCTCTAGCAACATCGATATACTACAATTGGAACTCACGGACTAACCCGATACTCTACCAGTCCTGATAGGTATACCACGTAGAAAACTGGATAACTACTGATACAAAACTCAAACTGATCCAAATCGCTTTCGTCAAAGCGTCAAACGTAAAATTTGAGTTCTTATCAAAACAGAAGACAGCTGCATGAGATTGATTAATCTCCTCCACAAGACTGAGACACGCTTTCACACGAACAAATCGTCCCATTGAGAAGGTCGTGCATCACGGAATTCTAACTGAACTGACAAGTGATGGCGTTTCTAAGGATCTAGAAAGGAATCATGGTAATAACATATTGAAGTTGAAATTCAAGGACACCCTATTGGATGAACAAGAGGGTATCAGAAACACAAAGGCATTCTCCGTGCATTCAGATTAGCATGGAGAAGTATCGATAACAATGCCTTTCAAATCTGTGTTACCGATGCCAACGAATCAGGCACGCCCAAAAGAATTGCAGAATGATGCCTAGATGACTGTTCAAAACCGAAGGACAAGAAAGCAAGCAGTATTTTCACAAAATGTCGGTTTTAATGGTGCGAATGAAACTCGACATAAAACACTTTATACAGACTTTCTTTACAAATGAATTCTTAACTATGAAATAACGGATTACAACTACACACACAACGAAGAAAATATGAATTAAAAAGGAAAGTTAACAAGAAGAAGGGCAAAACGTAATTGTTCTGGTGCCGCCAGTAATACCTGGTATGCAACAAAAGAATACGAGTCAGAAGCCAATAGGGGGAAAAACCCAACAAGGTATGACCCTGCCTCGAGCTATGAAATTTATGTAACCTGCATACAATTGAACAGCATCGATTAACAAAGGTTGTTGCCGTCGACGACCTTCACGGAACCTAACCGAAGAACATTGAAGAGCTATTCGACTACCTTGTATGCAATTAAAATTATGGAAATTTCCCATATAATAAAATGAAGTAGGTTAAATAAAGATACGTAAATCTATCTCTAACGACTAAAAAAAAATTTTAAAATTAAACTGAAACATCATATTGTATGCACTACATACGCATCGTCAACATCAACAAGCTGAAAGAATGAGAAAGTGGAAACTGAAGAAATAGCGACGAATATTCTAGGAAAATTCAACCTTAATCAATCCGGTCAATCTACTAAAAATTGCTAAAAAGCCAACAGAAACATTAATGCAGCTAATGGACAAAGCCAATATCTTGCTAACACTCCTAAAAGAATAAACAGCAAATTTAAGAACAACATAAGACTGACAAAGTCTCCAAAGTCCTAAAACGTCCTAAGAGGAGGAATAGTAGCTGAGAGGGCAACTTTTAGAAGACTGTTGTTTTATGGCAATCCACATTAAGGAAAAATAGATCCTATAATAAACTTCGTTCACTGTTTGTTTATACAATTTTTTACACAGTAATTAATTATCTCAAATTAATAAACGACTAGATTACTGATAAAATACATACCACTACTTAAATGTTTCTTATTTAGAAAACTATATTATTAAAATAGTAGTAATGTGCAGGAATGAATTGCTTTAATTATTTATCCTTTTTAGACAAACGTATTGTAATGTTGGTAGGTTTAACAAAATTAACTTCTAATACTGATAACGACAAAAACTATTTATTTACACTAATTATTGAAGAACTTAAAAACACTATTAAATTATTACCAAACTTAGGTTATGAATTATTCTATTTATTTACACCACTGTTGATATATCACTATTCGCTGCGCTATTTATTTCACTGCCATCACTGTCAATTTATTTCTAGATTCACTTATGCAACGGTCAATTTATTTCTACTCCTCTAGACGATCGTCTCTTCCTTTAAATACTGTTTTGTTTACTTTCTGGAATCCTCTGGAAACATCCGAATCGTTTGTTTTTTCTTTGAACTGTTTAACTGCTTTCCCAGAACGCAGGCACTACACACACATTTACAAATACAGCGCACATGAAGAAAGGCGCCCACGGCTAGTCGGCGAATCGTTAAGTCGTTCGTACACACGTTTGCCCGATCGCACACAAATACGGTCGTGCTCGCTACAGTATTTTAATAATATTATTACCTACTAATTTCATTACAAAAATGTCTAACTTCATCCATCCTATGCCTACACAATGAATTTATAATTCTGGTAAAACAATGTAAAACAGGCCATTTCTTTTGGTTGCTTGAAGGTACTTTATCATACCTTTAAATTTTACGAAAACAAAATCAGCTTCAATTCAGTTACTTAACCATAAATTCACATCATTTGACTTGCGAAACTAAATGGAGTAGGAAATGCTTCGTTAAAGTAACACGAAATTGTATTATTATTCCTGAAAATTGTCTTTTCTGAAATCCTCCGAATTAAAAAGTTCTCTGCCCGTAAAATAGCGAATAAATTGTTGGTTCGGGCTTTTGGAAAAGTTTGGAAATGGGATTTTGTTCTCAGACTCGGTCAGAGAGGCTTTCGCCAATTTATAACGAACGTATTACTCGTTTAAAATTACATTCCTGTCAAACCACGCAGATTAAATGTTTAAACACATTTTAAACTGATAAAATAGTTAAGTACTTATATATAATATAATAAAATGTACTAGCAATGGCCCCTTTTAAGCAGTATGAGACGCAAAATACTAAAAAAAAAAGACACCAAATGCAGGATATCTGCAAGTTTGATGAATTGCAGTTCAACAAACACATTTTTGAAGGTTTGTATTTTCGTGGTCAGGTGTTAGGTATTAGAATATTGTCAAGAGGTAAATTGTTACTTTAGGTTTTTAATTACCTGATTATAATGTGTTTTTATTATTTTGTCGTGCCTGGGCGTAAGGTTTTAAAATGAAGTAAAGTAAAATAGATACGAAATTCAAAAAGACACAAATTACAAATGGATTTAAAGTTAGCTGTCAAGTAATTTAAACAGATAACATTGCAAATGAAAATTGACAATAAAACTGTGGCGATATCCACCACATGTTTTAAAATTGTTTCTTTTTGTGTACCTATTGGAAATACTTTTCTAAATAATTTCTTTTCTATTTTCGATTAGGGTCTATAAAAATTCCTTCCTTTTGTAAATAATATATTGTATCTTGCTTATCTATTTAAATAACTCTATTACTGTAGGTTCCTATAATTCCTGTAACATTTCATCTTTCGTGTACTAACCGCATAACGTCTGTACCTTTCATTCCTTCCTAATTGCAATTTTACAATCGGTTTCTTCGGTTTAGAAAATACGACAAATGGCGCTGTAAACGCTACCTGTAGTACAGTGCTAGTGCTAGTGCAGTGTATCACTGTACTACAGATGGCGTTTACAGCGCCATTTGTCGTATTTTCTAAAACGCGCTGTTAAGGCAGCAAGTAAAAGTTGGTGTGTGTTCTGTCCGAGCTGCCTGCGACGCGCTGATGAGATCCAAAAAGATCGAAATCGCGATCCGCGTCTGGCAGTTTCGACAGAATACAGACCACTTCGAATTATTTTATTCGGTTTCTTCGGTGGTTGACACTGCCATCAATTTCTTGGTATTTCGAATCTTAAAGTTTCCGTATTTCAATAATTCCCTACTCGTATCTACTACCCTCTCTTTTCCTTCCTTGTAGAACAGTTTTTCATTTTCCAGAAATACAAAAGGAGTTCGTCTTACGCCTTCAGCAGAACAAGTCTCTTCTCTTCTCTTTTCGTTACGCCAGTTGTGGTTAGGGTGTAAATATATGTTGTTGTTATCTATTTTTAATTATTCGTTTTCTAAGTCCTCCTCAAAACCTTCTCTAAACAAAGCGACCCAAAGAAAACTTACAAAAAAACTTTTATAAAAAGGATCTTCCTCTCAATGCAGATCAATACACCTTAAGAGTTAACCAAACTTCGATAGGAGCATTACAATCATCTTGACCAGAAGGTTATGCTACCAAAACTTAGGGTTTCTGACTGATCACTCCTTATTATTGACCTCTGCTTTTAATCATTTGGTTAACGCGTTCCCGAGTCGACTGTCCGCAATTAGACTATCGATCTCCGTTCACACACTGAAGTTATTGATGAACCAGTGATTATTTGTACATACTTCAACATAGATCATTCACTGGTTCTTAAAGTTTCTTTGATTTAGATGAGAAAACACAAAACTCGCGATACATTGTGAACAGACCTCGTATATACACTATGTCTGATCAGTACACCGCAAAAATTAAGGTGGAGGAAGGCACATGAAAAAGAAATGGAATGAGCCATTTCGCACCACCCAGTGATACAGTTAACATGAGGGTAATTACCTTACCGAAAGCCGCAAGCGCTCCGGCAATGACGGCCAGGATTACTTGCCGTGATTCTGTAACGCGGCATCGATACATTGTACAGTTCCGTACGCGAGCACGGATAAGAAAGGAATGCACTGTCGGCTATTTCATAGAACGACGGCAACGGTACAATTTGCAAAAGCAACGTAGGTTTATCGTGGTAGGTATGGTGTGTCGAACATGGTCATAGATACGGCATATTCCGACAATGGTACGAATGCAGGGAATTATCTCTTAAAATCTTGTCGTACAGCTATTCGGGTACTCCAAATGGAATCATCAGTTAATTTCGCACTCAACCTTGTTAATAGCAATAACTTTGTAGACTATTACTAACCGTTACGTGCAATTGACCCTGTTTACGTATAGTTCGTTTACTTTCTCTAGCGATGTGTCTCTTCCAATCTCTTGGATGCACGCTGGCAAAATCGTATGTAGGGAGAAAACAGCTCATTATACTCTCGACTCTTGTTCATTAAACATACCTTTCTGTACAGAACCTGCCAATAGTTTTGTTCAGTCATGAATAGAAATGCGAGTCGAAAACAAGTGTTTCACAAACCTTTAATATGTCTTCAGGTATAAAGAAATATCTCATTAATATTTTCAGTAGTAATTGGTACCAATAACAGCACATTCGAGCAATGCAATTTTAGTCTATAGAAGTGTCAATTTTTCCGTGCAGTACTGTACAAATTATACGTTCCTCACCGGTTGAGAGTTTAGCGGAGAGTTGTCTCCTTTCTTTTCTGACCTAGTGCTGTTCTTTTCTACTTTGCGCCGGTTAAACTAAACGAAGTATACCAGCTGTTGCGAAGGTCACGAGTAGGTATGTGTGTTGCTGCCCAAGTATTCTCAATCAGACGGCTCGTTAATTCTGCCACTTTTTGTGAATAGCTTTTACACTCCGTTACATATACACTCTACAGTGTCTCCAGATGTTGCCTTTCGAATATTCCGGAATACTGATCAGCTGGATAACGTCATTTCTTTGTAAATTTTCCAACTACAGGGATTATTTAACACATTAAAATTCAGGGAATAAAGGGGAACATTTTTTGTTATTATAATCGAGTATTATGCCCTAATAGTTGACACATGCTACTGAACACTATACCTAGAAAGCTACCGGTAAATGACGACCATCAGATACCGACAACTAAGTTAATGTAAGTACTCCTAGATGATGACGTACTTCCACTAACTTTAGGAGAAGTTACCGATAAGATAAGAAGCAGTATGTTTGAAATCGCGACCAATAAGGTCAAACAAGCTCATTTTACACTGCCTACTCTTTTTTTTCTTCATAATTTTAATTTCAGAAATGTCGAAGGTTCAAGAGAGAAGAGTGATGTACAATTTTTAGTATGCATAAGGAGCAACAGGTGGATATAGAATTTGAGCAACATCATAGAACAATATTAGATTTTAATTTCTATATATCGGTGACGCAAATAATATAATTCAATTAATGTTTTATTATTTTCTTTTAATACATAATTACATACCGTAAACCAAACTTGCCTGATAAGACACTGACGAGTTCATTTAAATACGGGATTTGTCGAAAATATACAACTGTCCCAATAAACCTTTCACATTCCGTGGCAGTTCATGCATAATAGCTAATGGAACTCAGTAGCTTAACCAAAGAAGTATATATTAAATGTAATCCTGAAACAGTCGCTACATGTTAATTACACAATTTGTGACAATCTTCTAATTTTGTGTTATTTGTTTGAAGGGCCTGATAAATAATTAATTTGAGGAAATGCCAGACTGTATTCGACTTTTATAGCGGTTACGAATGTGAAGGGCTAAAATAATTATAGAAGTAGCTATTTAAATATTTATCGTCATTCATATACAAAATACAAGTGTTGATGTATACTTGACTTCTTTATTTCTCAGATTTTTGAAGTGAAACTTCTTTGGGCTCGATGGGAGTAGAATCTCAAGGCCATGAAACGACGCGTTTTGCAGCGTTTTGTCTCGTGTGATAGACTATGAGAATTGAAAAGCGCGCATGCGCATATCGGTATTACTGTCAGCTGTCAGTGACCGGCATCTCATACATTTTTGTATACTGTTTATTCAATATACTATAGTGCTAAATTAATTTTTTGGTATATCTATGCAGTTATATTAATTATTAGTAGTGTATTACACTAAATGTTTATTTAACAACAATTAATATTTATTTAAGAGTGAGTATTATTATGTATNTATAGTGCTAAATTAATTTTTTGGTTACATCTGTGCAGTTATATGACAATAACTGTATTACAGTAAATGTTTATGAATATTATGTATTAATTGTAATTCTTTGTAGTTATTGATAGTTTACGGTTTCTTAAGCATTTGGAAAAATAAACAGAAGCGAAAAAAATTTGACCATTTTTTGTTATTAAATTACATAAAGACGTATTAAAGTAATACTCCTTAGGTGGACTAAAGATAAAATATGTTGGAATACATAAATCCTGAAAATTCTCGTACTCTCTCTTTCTGTCGCCAATCATTGCTTATTCGTTATAAAGGTATAGAGATCGCCAAAGAAGTTTCACTTCTTTCACGTGTACTGAGTTGCACCTATTTTTTTTATGTTATGACGAATGATGAATGAGTAGTCCATTCTCCATGTCTTTGATTGAACGTTTACTTCTTGCCAACGTAACCTACATTAGTGGCACTGAATCCTAAATAAATTAAAATTTGGGTTTTATTGCCATTTTCGTAATTCCCAGGGAGAGATCTTAACCATAAGAGAAGCTTTAAAATTTAGACTAATTTACTTTCTAACAAACGATGACACCTTGAGAGTCAAAAATTGTTTTCGATTTCAAAGCATTTTTAAAAAACTTTGGATTTTGGTGCTTAATTAGTCTTTAATATTGAATAAGAAGAACTTGTCTTACTCTTTTGTAACACATTCATCAATCGCCACTGTTTGAAGATAAGCTTCCGCGTCTCTTTAAACCACATTTCATCAGTTTAACATGGTCTGGATGTATGGAACGACATTGAGACTACAACCGTATTGTATTTAATTGACTATAAATTTTGCGAAAATTAGTAATACTATCCTCATCATCGCTTATGTGATGATTCAGTGAATGAATACCTATTGTTTTTGACATTTTAGTGTTTGTAAGGCTAGGAGATGAGAATTTTCTTTCAAGTTTCTCTATTAAAACTTTTTTGACTTGATTCATAATTCTACAATTAACTCTGCACAAAGTAGTAAATTCTCTTCCTTCATGTGGAAAACCATTTTACTGATATGTAAGTAAACAATTTAAAATTAATTTTCATTCCGACTCCGGTCTACAAATGTTCTGAATACATCAATACACATGTCTCGTTGATATTTTAATCTTCCTCTAAACAAGGATTAAATTAGCAGTAGCTTCTAATCCAGGATTCAACGGGACGTCATAGTTCTGCGTATGTTTACTAACAATGGATTATTGTTTCGTAATTAACGCAACGCTCCGAATTATTGTTACAAATGTTGCAAGTTTAAACCGGTCATGCATATGTAACGAACGAAATTAATTAATACCGTTATCAGACGTAGTAGGCTGCTGTATCTCGTCTGTAATGGAATTGGTTTGGTGCACAGCTAATTATTCCTTAAACGGCACGGTAATAAACGTAACAGAATTAAGTAAACAGTAAATGCATCGTTGTCAGTTCAGATACATGGTGTAATAGAGTTACGATCTTTGCAGGGTGTAAAGAAGGTACAATAAACAATCAGACGAGGAGCTTTGCCGAGAAGCAACAAATTTTTTTAAGAAATCACAATAATTTATAATCCGAAGTCGGTCCTGTGCGTGAATTGGTAGCAAAGGTATCTGTCGAATAGTGTAGTGTGTTAAAAGCTCTGCAGCTAGATGGGTCGAAAAATTTCGAATTGCACATTTAACGAAAACGGTTTCTTGAAATCGCAAAGGACCAACAGTGAAATATTAGGCTCTGCAGCACTACTCTGTCGAAACCACTGATAAAGGTAACTCACAGCTTCAAATAAGGCTCGCTGCAAATGATAAGAATGCAGCAACTGCTTTTGTAAAAGTTCGCCACACTGTCATAAGCGAGGAGCCAATGTTTCCTGCTATTTCCCGTGTCCTACTTTGAGGGTTGTCTTCTAGAAACTCCAGGATTCCGTCTTTTACAGTGGCGATATGTTGACTGACAAAAATTAACTCGCGGCTGAAAATCAGTTTCAAATAGGGCTCGTTGCAAATGATAAGAATGCAGTAACTGCTTTTGTAAAAATTCGCCACCCTGTCATAGGCGAGGAGCCAGTGTTTCCTGATGTTTCCCGTGTACCACTTAGGAGTTGTGTTCTATAAACTCTAGGATGAAAATCATATTTAAATAAGCCTCGCTGCTAATGATAAGGATGCAGCAACTGCTTTTGTAAAAATTCGCCACACTGTCATATGCGAGAAGCCAATGTTTTCTGATGTTTCCCATGTACTACTTAGGAGTTGTCTTCTAGAAACTCCAAGATTCCGTCTTTTACAGTGGCGATATGTTGACTGACAAAAATTAACTCGCGACTGAAAATCAGTTTCAAATAGGGCTCGTTGCAAATGATAAGAATGCAGCAACTGCTTTTGTAAAAATTCGCCACCCTGTCATAGGCGAAGAGCCAATGTTCCCTGCTATTTCCCGTGTACTACTTTGGGGGTTGTCTTCTATAAACTTCAGGATTCCGTCTTTTACAGCGGCGATATGTTAACTGATAAAAATTAACTCGCGGTTGAAAATAAGTTTCAAATAAGGCTCGCTGCAAGTGATAAGAATGCAGCAACTGCTTTTATAAAGATTCGCCACACTGTCATAAGCGAGGAGCTAATGTTCCCTGCTATTTTCCGTGTACTACTTTGGTGGTTGTCTTATAGAAACTCCAGGATTGCGTCTTCTTCAGCGGCGATATGTTAACAGACAAAAATTAACTTGCGGCTAAAAATCAGTTTCAAATAAGGTTCGCTGCAAATGATAAGAATGCAGCAACTGCTTTTGTAAACATTCGCCACACTGTCATAGGCGAGAAGCCAATGTTTTCTGATATTTCCCATGTACTACTTAGGAGTAGTCTTATAGAAACTCCAGGATTGCGTCTTCTTATATGTTAACTGACAAAAATTAACTCACGGTTGAAAATTAGTTTCAAATAAGGCTCGCTGCAAATGATAATAATGCAGCAACTGCTTTTATACAAATTCGCCACACTGTCATTAGTAAGGAGCCAATGTTCCCTGCTATTTCCCGTGTACTACTTTGGGGGTTTTCTTCTATAAACTCCAGGATTCCGTCTTTTACAGTGGCGATATGTTGACTGACAAAAATTAACTAGCGGCTGAAAATCAGTTTCAAATAGGGCTCGTTGCAAATGATAAGAATGCAGCAACTGCTTTTGTAAAAATTTGTTACCCTGCCATAGGCGAGGAGCCAATGTTTCCTGATGTTTCCCGTGTACCACTTAGGAGTTGTGTTCTATAAACTCCAGGATGAAAATCACTTTCAAATAAGTCTCGCTGCTAATGATAAGGATGCAGCACCGCTTTTTTAAAAATTCGCCACACTCTCATATGAGAGGAGCCATTGTTCTCTGCTATTCCCTGTGTACTACTTTAGGGGTTGTCTTCTATGAACTCCAGGATACTGTCTTCTACAGCGGCGATATGTTTCTGTCCGACGCTCACGACCCTCAAATGTAGGGTGTACATTGCCTGTTTCTCACAATCTCTATACCGCATTTGTATAAGTCTTCACTGAGGATGTCGATGGCTTTACAACTCGATTGTTTCATTAATGTTGTATTCACATTCGTCGTACACTAGAATAATACCACCAAATAATGTCCTGAAGTGAGTGGCACACTCTAAGAATCGTTGTCACTCTTATTACTCCACTGTGAAATTCAAATAAGATGTCACTAAATTGAACTAAGGAGCATAAAGGAAATTTTCTGGTATCAACAAGACTAAAGTAGGTCTTAGTTAGGGAGGCCAACTAGATGCAATATTAAATTGCCCGAAGACGGTCCTGCGCGTGAATTGGGCCAGGATCGATGGAGAATGTAAGCCTCAACAATTACTTAACATAATGTTTAGATTCCCATTACGATAAAAATGATTTGATAGTTTCATTTGTTCATTGCTGATAGCATACACCATTAATTAAACTTCTTAATGTATTATGGACGTAATACTGATTTGAAACCGTTGTTAAGACCGCAAAGGATAGGCGACATGCAGATTTGCCTCATTTCAATAGTGACTGATTTATAAAAAGTAGCATTTGTCCGTAACAACACCGTATAACAAAAACTGAGCTCCGCAGCACTTTTCGGTCGAAACCACTGACACAAATCTGATTGTGGCTGAAAATTAGTTTCCGGCAAGATTTACACTCGCTGCAAATGTTAAGGATGCAGCAGCTGTTCCATAAGTACGCTAAATGTCAGATGAGAGAAGTCAACGTTCCGTTCTACTTTGCGTGTACTATTTTGAGGATGAAATCAAGAAATTCGTCTTTTACAATGACATACTGACCTACCTAAAAGTAATGCTGAAAACGTTAAAAGATTAATTAACTACTGTTGAATACCTGTAACGTAAACATCTTCAAAAACACTTTATCTAATCTAACAAATAACAAAAACAAAACAACACTGATGCTACTAATGACCGGCTGATTGAATGCGGCTATGTGATTTACTAGGGTCGGGCTGTTCCTTGTATGTCCATCATGGCATTTATTTAATTTTCGTGTTTTATAAACCAATATTACCTGCTGGAAGCTTTGCACTTATTTCAGAAACATCCCGTATAAGAGCAAAACTAAATATATCGATTATTTCTTGCATAGCGACGCAGGTCTTTTACTAAGGATGCCGAAAGTAATTGCATCAAATGCTCGTGAAGAAAAGCAAGTTCGAAGCCTTCCAGAGAAATTAATACTTAAGGTGGTCAATACTAAGACCGGTTGGACTTCCACTCCTACGGAGTTTATGCTACTTATCCTGAGCTAATCTTTGTATTTCCCTAAAACTAAAACAACTCACTTCCTTAATTGCAAAGAGTAATTTAATCTGGGTCTACAACTACCCTTTCTAACTCCCGTTTCTGCCTCTAATATGTCTGACTAGACCTTCATGCCCGAGAAGGTGTCCTACTAACCTATCTCGCCTATTTTTTATTAACTTCCATAGAGTCCTCTGTTCTTCTATTCTTTCTAATACCTCTTCATTTCTAACCTTCTCTATCCGCCTTCCTTTCCTTTAGCGTATAATATTCCTACTATTTTACTGCAAATAATGTCAATTCGTTTTAAAATCCTAAAATTTCAAACATACTTGCGTAATATTTGAAAGAGTCATCTGTTCAATTTCCGTTTATTTGTTTCATTGATCCCATTTTGTTTCTTTTAGCATACCGGACATCATTCAAAATAAACCGAAAAGCACCTTTTAACAACCGAGAAAACCTAAAACTGAACTCGACGTTATATTCACATTACATCCATTGTGGAAAATAAATTTCCGATTCCGGCTGCTACAATAGTCAACCG
This sequence comes from Agrilus planipennis, assembly GCF_000699045.2. Classification (NCBI taxonomy): domain Eukaryota; kingdom Metazoa; phylum Arthropoda; class Insecta; order Coleoptera; family Buprestidae; genus Agrilus; species Agrilus planipennis. The sequence goes on from NW_020439805.1 coordinate 39,244, forward strand.
GCAGGCGAGCGCTACTTAATCCGCGACCTCGCTAATGCGATAAATCTGCCAACAAAAAGCCGGCCAGTCAACCGAAAACTCATAAAGTTTTTAGTCGATTACCTACCTATTTCAGCATTTCAGAAATATATTATTCGCGAACTATAAAAATGAGGAGGGAAAGTTTCGTTGGACGATTTATTTTTAACTTATATAAAATTAATAATAATGTTTTAAGGCCATAAAGAAATTCTAGTAGGTACTTCGTAAACTTGTTTGAAGTAAGAATGGGATAATTGAAGCCATTTAGCAAAAACTTGTAATAAAGTATTCTCTTTTCCTTCCATCTGAATTTACAAAGTGCCTACAGCTACTTTAGAGTTTTTAGAAGTAGTTAATGAAATAATTTTTCGAAAAAAATATTGTAGATCAAATTTGCAATTAAATTTACGCTCATTACCTTGGAAGCATGCTAAATTTAAGAATTTTGGCAATAATAAGAATCGTTACATACGTAAATGATTGGCTTTTTAACTTCTAAGCAGGCAAAGTGAACCCAGTGACCACTAGTGATAAGAAAAATTGATCTTGGTCTTTCAGTCTTTGTCTTGCTAAAATCCGAAAACAAGACCAAGACTGTCTTTATAATACAAAGACCATAAAGACCAAGAGCAAAAGCAAGACCGAACGAACAAAACGAAGACTAAAACCACAACCGAACGAACAAGACTATGGCTAAAACCAAGAGCGAATATGTAAGACCAAGACCAAAAACGTAAGACTAAATGACACATTATAACTTCCAGTGGATTTATGAGTTAAACTATTTGAAGCATTTTTAATATATTCTTTTTGTCATGTTAGCGCGGAAAGCTCGTTTTGCGTGCTATGAAATAGGGAAGATGTGACCTCTTTTCAGCCGTGTTTTAGTCGGAAGGCAATGAAATTAGTCTTTTGAGCGCATGCGCTGAAGTTTATGGGCATGCGCAAAAATTAGTTGTTCAATAACAATGTCTTTCTAACCTCTAAATCATTTACTCTTATTTCGCCAACTATCAATTTAACGACGAGCTTTCCGCACAAACATGACAAAAAATAGTATACGTACCTCAGGAAGAAACACGGTTATCTCGCCTTTGGCTCGGGTGGTAATTCACATGCAGTCTGCAAAAGCCCTGTTGCTTCCCTCGAAACGTAATGTACTATAGTATTTTCAGTTGCTTTACTAGATTTCAACACTAAATATTAAAAAAAAGAAACTTTACCACTGTTTGAAAAAAGAGATCTACAAAAATGTCCTCGGAGTAAGTGCTCTTTGTTGCTACGTCTGGATGACACATGGTTGAAATATATAGACAAACTAATCTTTTCTCGATATCTTTTACTTCTTTCAAGTATTTTGTACCTAATACTATTTTGTTCGCTAAATGGTCAATTTATACATTAGAGGAAGAGTAAGTTCTCGAATTTCCTTAACACGCACGACTATCTATCTATCGACACTATTGGATTGGTAAACAGAAAAATTTCTGTTCACAAGAATTACTAAAAGAAAAATGTGTGTATCAGATATTAAATGAGGAAGACCAAGACTTAACACGTAAGACTAGCACGAACGAACTATATCAGCAAGACTAAAACCAAGACTAAGGCCGAATAAGCAAGACCAAAACTTATCACTAACGACCACAAGTGCTACAGCACAACCGCAGCTCTGCATCCTTATCGCAGTCGTAAGTCATAACATATAAAACCAATTTTGTTTTTCATCCTCATCGTCTGAACAATTGCCACATGTCTTTAATAAAAATAATAAAATTTTATCATTAATAACTGTTCTACAATACTCTAAGGTCATTTTTTTCTAACTCCTTTTTCAAAAACCTGTAGAAAATTGAGGTACGTTACATAAATGATGCAATACACAGAGTCAAAGCAATACTGGATGGATAAATCAATCAGTCTATCACATCCTTCTGGCGCCGCTGATCTAGTATATCGGTCGACCCTTAATTAAATTTCAAAATTGCATACACCCTCCCGTAACCCCATTTTCCCTTAGCCTTTTGTGTAATTTAACGTTTTATTTTGCTCAAACTCTTAAGTGTTTACAAAGTTTCAGAACATCAAATCAGTCTACGTACAAACTTTTCTAGCAACAGCAAATTCAGAAAAATACCCAGTGCAAACTTCCTCTTCCGGAAATTAAAAATATGGTCAGTATAAAACCTACACTTAAGTACATACAGTCTATTTCAATTTGTTAGAATTATGACCTTGAATAAATCTGCGCGAATGTAGACAGAATACACACTAGGCGTGAGCAAGACAGAAATAGTTGGAACAAGCTTGAACGAGTAGAGCTCTCGATGGGCAGTCTTAGGAGATCGGCTAGAACTGTACAGTACTAGACGAAAATGTTTAGCAATTTGTTAAAACAAAAATGTATATAAATTAACAATAGAAAACAAAGCAAAAGTTTTATAGGTGTGTAGAACGTAAAGTTAATTCACTTGTTACTATTTTTGGCTAAATATGCTTTTAAATAAAGCATATTCTTAAATTTTAACGAGGCAGTTTAAATAATTTTGCAAATAGTACTGTACACTTTTGCCTAGTTCTGGCTCGATGATCGGTGGAGAAATGAGCTCCGCAGATATAGAATTATGCTACGGCGCATTCTAATAAAGCGAAGGGCCATGTCTCTAACTTCTTGAAACGAACAGTAAATATAAAAATCTGTAGATTTAAAAAAACAAATAGGTTTCAACTGTGGTAAGTAATAAAATTAGCTCTCCAATAATAGCATAGTCCCAGGACAAACCACTGATCCGAATACAAAAGAGTCTACAAAGAAAATTTCACTACAATATTACACAGCTATTTTCGGCTTGTTAGAATGTTCAAGGTCAAGTTTGTTTCTTAGTCAGCGGGAGTTTTCGTTTACAAAACCGATTTTGTATTAAAATGACTCTTAAGATAAACGCAAAATGACCGCCACCTAAGTAGTTCGGAGAAATCCTAACAAACTTTTTTATCGAATTTTTTTTTTATTTGCCTCCCACATCATCAATCTCCATTTGTTTGTACAGAAGGTAAATATTTTCTTCAGCGATCATTTGTTGAGTCATTTTATTTCATCCAAGTCTATCGTATTTGTCCCACATTCTCATAAAGGCTTTAATCTTCATCAATTATACTTATATTACTTTATTGTTTATATGAAAAATAGCTGAAGATATTTGGACGGATTTCTCTATATCAATCACATAGTATTTTACAAAAGGTGATGCCGTCCTTTGAAATGAAGGACTAGGCCCAAACGTTTTGTCGTTAAATGCGGTTTTCAGAACCAGGCGCTTCTATTTAAGAAACTGACTTAACTTTGACGTTAGACCTCAATTGAAGGTCATCATTCAATTTCACCCTGAAGGTTATGCATCTACTATCTAAACACTTTTATCATTTAGGCTTTTCCACCGGAGTTAATTATGTGACTCTTTTGATGTGGGCAAAATTCAAGGTCACTACTTGATTATCTATGAATTTCATTTCCACGTTAAGGTCTAAATTGAAAACAAAGAAAAGCAATATTAATACTTATCTATCGTACTTGTATCACATTGTTATAAAACACTGTCAACCGCACTTCCAAATAACTTAAAATATCATAGAAATCAACCTCAAACCAGTTGAACATGATTGTTAATTATTAAATACAACTACCTACAAACTGTACAAGTAAAAGTAAATGTCCAGCGAATACATTTACACATTCGTTTGTGTCTTACGAGGGAAATTTTTTTCTCTGAAATCTGCTCTAAGGTGCCAGAACCCTCAAGCATGATAGCCCTCAAATGCTTTAAACTTCATTTCCTATTGGACTTACATTACTTTAATAAATATATGAAAAACGGCTGAAGGTATTTGGATGGATTTCTCTATATCAGTCACGTCGTATTTTACAGAAGGTGTAACAGAATATCCGCATGTTCAGTTCTCAATTTGCTATTAGTGTATTAACCGTTTGTTACAACTGCTTTATCTAAATCAACTCCGGCTTAGGCGGTATATAAATACATATTTGTACCTAATTGTTAGTATTTCCTTCACCGAACTGCGTGGTCTAGCGGTTTAAATCATACTATAGCATTCGGAAGGATACCGATTCCATTCCGGGGGCTCATACACCGTTCCATGCTTTTCTATGGTTTACTTGATTCATTTAGACAAATGTGGGTGTAGTAATATTCTGCACATAGTCTTTGATGTCTCTTCCGTCTTAATTTACGTACATCTCGTCTGGTTTTCCCCAACCAATAACTAAGTACGTACCTATTCCCGCAAACCCTAAAAGGAAGCTGGAGAGGACCTCGCGCTTTACCTTCGGCTTTGTATTAGAGTGTAGGTCGAAGGGACTGTCTGCCCACTATAATTAGAGTTGATTAAGGACTTCCTGTTCTATATACCAATATAATTTAGTAATTCAAGACACGTTTCGCTTTGATGCGTCATACCAGCTGAATATGTCCATGGCGTCACGACAAAAAAGCATAAGCGACATCCTCCAACTTTATCAGAAGAAGGTGAAAACAGTTTGTTTTAATAGTATCTTTTTAACTGCTTTCTTTGAAATTCTGAAGACATTGTTAAAAAACTAAGTGTAACAAATAAAGTCCAAAGAATAATACAACAAAAAATATGTACCCTTAATAAATTAACGTAAAAATATTGTTTCGGTGTTGGTGTTTCAAAATAAACACATCAACACCGTGAGCTATGTTTTAATTAAAACAAGTACAGAAAAAATACAAGTTGCAAAAAATGGTCACTGAAATGTTCAAGTTACGAGTTCTTGGTACCAAGGTTGAAATACTTGTCCTCTCTTTNTTTTTCTTAGTATCTAAAACTATTTTAAAGTTAAAACTAATATCGACAGCTTGCTATAACAATAATTAATAAAGAAAAATTGTAATGAAACTTACTTTTTTAAAATTTTTCGACGTCTCGACAATGAGCGTAAGGCTAACCTCTCTGTATGACAGCGTGATGCTTAATGCTGTTTAACCTCGATTTTTCTTAGAATGAAATTGTCGCTTACAAAAGTTTTAGCTCAATTTATTAACGAAGGAAATTTTTGTCGCTTGCAGCCGTTATATTAGATTACTAGCTGAGTTACTTTACTTAAATTGACATTAAAATCTTGTTTTTCATTTTTTGGCGTTTACGCCTTTTTGTCGTGACGCCATCGATGTGGATTGATTTAAAATATTCTGGTTTCAACACTTACATTTGATCTAACAGAATTTACAAACTAAGTAATCGGGTATGCTGAAAATTCACAATAAAATGAATTTTAGTGGTTATGGTGGTCATCATCATAATAAGGTCATCAGTCCTAAGACTGGTTGGACACGTACCTCCACTCTTTCCTATCCTGAGCTAAACTTCGCATTTCCCTAAAACTAGAACAGCCCACATCCTTAACTATTTGCGAACAGTAATCTAATCTAGGTCTACCTCTACCCCTCCTAACTCCTGTTTCTGCCTCTAATATGTCTCTGACTAGACCTTCATGCCTGAGAAGGTGTCCTACCAACCTATCTCGCCTATTTTTTATTGACTTCCATAGAGTCCTCTGTTCTCCTATTCTTTCCAATACCTCTTCATTTCTAACCTTTTCTACCCACGATATCCTCATCATCCGCCTATAACACCACATTTCGAACGCTTCTAACCTTTTCTTTTCCGCCGCTCCCACTGTCCATGTTTCGCACCCGTACAACGCCGTGCTCCAAACATACACCTTTAACAACCTTTTTCAAATTTCTAATTTAACGGTTCGCGAGCATAGAAGTGACTTCTTTTTATTAAAGGCTACACGACGCTGCGTTATCCTCTGCTTTATATCCCTACTACTCCTTCCATCCTCACTTATCTGACTTTCTAGGTATCTAAAATCAGCCATTTCTTCTAATTTTTCGTCTCCTATCTTTTTATTCGCTCTTTCCCTACTTTTTCTTCCCTTGCATATCAGTATTTTAGTATTACTTTTATTTATTTTCATACAGTACTGATCTGTCAGTACCGCTTCCATTTTATTTAAAGCTATCTCTAGGTCCTGGTGGTGCTTGATAATTAAATTAAGATAATCAAAAATAATGAATCAGAAACGAAGTGGTACCACCTCATTTCAAACAGTAATTGCCCGGCATTTATTTAATGATAACATTAGAATTCAACGAGTTCGTTATCATAATATTGTAACAAAAAATCAAAAGCTAATTAAGGCCGGTGTGAGACTAAATAAGCCCGGTTGGTTTCCACCTGGTGCGTCACGCTACAGCTTGTAATTTGGTTTTAGGTGACAGAACGATTGATTGTTACGGTGACCTACAAAGTAGATTTATTTGAACCAATAAAAGCTCCCTGTTATTTGTTAAACGTCAATGCGACATTCAAATTTTATTTTACATGTGAAGTGGACATAAGTTGCTTATATTTTAATAACCAAACGATCAATAAATAATTAGTCAAAACGAATCAGCATTCACTTTCTATTTTGTAAGTAAATAGAACATATGGGTCACATTAATGTTTCTAAATACTTATGAATATTTAGAATATAGTTGCGTGCTTGTTGTTTAGAGGTTAGGTCATGAAGGTTAGAGTAAAGGAAAACGAACACTCTTGAAAACAGTGTCTCACATATCTGGAGAAGATACAGAGGTGATGCGATCGCTGTGTCGTCTCAATGTGGTGGCTATCAAAAAGACTAGACACAGCTTACTTACATTAATTACCAGCGCGAGCCATCTAGCGTCACTAAATTGAACTCATTCGTACCTTGCGCAGTAGAACAGTGAGCATCTGATTTGCAGCGTAGTCTGCAAGATTTTGTTTAACAACTCAAAGTATCGAAATTGATGCGCCGTTGCTTATCGCGCAGCATATGTGTTTTCTATCGTTTATTAATGACGATTTTTTTAGACTCTCTTGGAGTTAAGTTTTTGTTCTTATATCTAGGTTGTTTTCCTAAATAAAATCCAGCATACTGGCTAGTGCTGATGACGTCATGAATCGATGCCATATTGCACTGATGTGCCGCCATATTGTACTGGTGAAACAAGGGTGACGTAATAGTATATTAAACGGGCGTGTGTACATCAGACTTTGAGGAACTTTTTACTGTAACAAACTTTAATAACTTTTGGAGCAAAATTGTTGTAAACGAGTACAAGCACTATTGTCAATATGGCGTCAATTTGACGTCAACGCACTGGCCAATATATTTCGGAAAGAATCAACAGAATTATTATCAAATGGTGATCAGTGCGAAGACTGGTTGAAAACCCTTAGTCCTTCCTATCCTAAGTTAATCTATGCATTTTCGAAAAATCATAGCAACTAACATCCTTAACTATTTGCGAACAGTAATCTAATCTAGGTCTATCTTCGCCCATCCTTACTTCTATTTCTGATTCGAGTAACTCTTAACTGGTGCTTCGTGTCTCAGATCTTTTTGTTTTAACTGACTTTCATAGAGTTCTTCATTCTCCCATTCTTTCTCATTTCTAACTTTTTACAACCGCGGTATTTTCATCATCTTCAAAACCTTTCAACAGTTTCTTTTTCGTCACACCCATCGTTCACGTTTCCCATCGAGTCGCGCTCGAAACATACACCTTCAACAATCTTTTTCGAATTTCCAAATTAACCGTTTGCGAGCACAGAAATGATTACCTTGTGTTGACTGTCTTGGTTTTTTGTGTCTAATATTTACGTTGACACTCACTTTTCTTCACTTCTCTTGCATACCGATATCTTTGTATTATTTTTATTCCATATCCTTCTGTCAATACTGCTTACATCTCACGAACGTTCTCTTTTAGATGCAAATTTAGCAAATTTAAGCAAACTAATATTTTGCGCCTGTGTATCGATCCCGAATGATGTCGTCTTTAATAAAATTAATCTGGGGGTAGCAATCTACGTCCTTGTCTAGCTCTCACCACATTATTTACTTATGCGTATTGCTGATTAAACTCTCTAATTACTTGTTGCCGTTTTCGTGAACTATCTATAACTCTTCTAAAAATAGTACAGACGGCTTATATTAATAACTAATGTTACAAAAATTGTTTAGAACTTTTTTCTTTGATTATTGATTAGAGGAAGTTATTACTTTTTCGGTTTTCTACAACGATTTTCAGCTTAATATGATTCATTTTGCAGAATAAAAATGGAGAGCTATCCATCAAGTGATTCTTGTAATGTCTTTGCCCAATGATTCGAATTAATGAGCCCAAATTCCTCGTAGAATACCGAAATAAATCAAATGTACCCAGGGCCGTAGGGATGAGCTCGGGGCCCCGGTGCGGTATTCCTCAAGGGGCCCTTCTTAAAATTGATGATCAAATATATGGAGTATTGTGACAAAAATTGATATAGAAAAAAGTAAAATAAAACATTATGATGTTCATTTCGTAGTTTGACTCAGCTCATCTCTAACAGCATAGTTTTTTTTAGAAGTCATTTTTTGAAAACAGAAAACTGCTAAGGGGCCCCTCGACTGCGGGGGCCCCGGTGCGCCGCACCGCTTGAACCGGCCTCGCTACGGCCCCGAATGTACCTAATACGTATAATAGTAACGTTGTTGAAACCAACGGTACATCGACAGTGGAATTAAGGCAACACCTATAATAGTTTCCTATAAACAATATAGGGGAAGAAATGTTCTTTAATAATAAAATGATAGAAGAATACAAGAAGAAGTTGCAGGAGAATAGACTTTTACGGCTAAAAATTATAACTGTATTGATATCCGGGTTTATGGATCATGATCGGAGTGTACGATTAGGTCAAACGTTTCGTCGGTAATATCGGTTATCAGAAACAAGGCTTTTATTTAAAAAATTAACTGAATTTTAAAATTCGACTTCAAGATTGTATTGAAGCTCATCATTCGATTTCCCTCTAAAGGTTGTGCACCTATTTTCTAAGCACTCTTTCGACATAAGCCTTTCCTCCGGGGCTACTTCTGAGTTTTTTAAAGTGAGCAAAATTTAAGGTCACTAATTGATTATCGAAGTCCTAATCTGTAAAAATTATTTCCACGTTAAGGTCCAAATTGAAAACAAAAAACAACAAATTCCATTATTTGGACATTTTGAACCTTAATGTTTACCACCGTTCAGTACGGCCAAACGTACAATAAATACGAAACAATGGTTTGCATTTAAAAAAGCCGACATTATTCTGAAAATCTAACCTCAAGGTTAAATTAAGGGTCATCATTCAAATTCACCCTGAAGGTTATTTACCTACTGTGCATGCACTTCTTTGACTTCAACCTTCCCCTGGAGTTAATTATGTGGGTCGTCTAAAAAAAAAAAAATTAAACTCAAGGCCACTTCTTCATTATCGAAGTCGTAATCTGAAAACATTATTTCGACGTTAAGGTCTAAATTGAAAACAAAAAGCAACAAATTCCAATATTTGGAAGTTTTGAACTTTAATACGAGGGTGGATTGATAAGTTTCCGGCCTAACCAAGAGATGACGCCACTAGGCCTACCTTGAGGTGACATTCTATAGTACCATCCTTGGATAGCTTGTAGCTATAGTTTCAGCCCGATCTCCTTGCTAGTGTAGGTTTGACAGCACGCTGAACAAGACGCCTCTGTGGTTTTCGTAAAAATGGAAAAGCAGGAAAATCGTGCTGTCATCAAATACTTTTATTTGAAGGGGTTAACGCCGAAGGAAATTAAAAAAGAGATGGACTCAACACTGGGGACATCCTCCCCGTCATATTCAACCGTTAAGCAGTGGGTTTCCGAGTTTAAAAAGGGTCGTGTGAGCACCTCTGATGGGCCTCGCTCAGGACGCCCCGTTGAGGTCACAACTCCAGATATGATCGAAAAAATTCATCAAATAGTGCTGGGAGACCGCAGATTGAAAGTGCGTGAGATAGCTGAGACCTGTAAGATGTCATATGAACGTGTGCAACATATTTTGCACCAACATTTGCATATGGAAAAGCTCTGTGCAAGATGGGTGCCGCGTTTGCTAACAGTCGACCAAAAATTGATTCGAAAAAACATTTCTACCGCAAATTTGTCATTGTATAAGCGTAATCCAAGCGAATTTTTGCGTCGATTCGTAACCGTTGACGAAACGTGGGTCCACCACTACACTCCTGAAACCAAAGAACAGTCTAAACAGTGGATTGGACCAGGGGAACCAACTCCAAAGAAGGCAAAAACAATTTTTTCGGCGAACAAGGTTATGGCTACTGTTTTTTGGGATGCAAGAGGTATTATATACATTGATTACCTTGCAAAGGGTAATACTATCACTGGTCAATACTACGCAGACTTATTGCAACGTTTGAGCCACGAGGTGAAAATTAAACGACCTCATCTGGCGAAGAAAAAAATCTTGTTTCATCACGATAACGCACCAGCGCACACGTCAATCGTTGCGACGGCTAAAATCAACGATCTAAAGTTTGAATTGATGCCGCACCCTCCTTACTCTCCAGACCTAGCCCCGAGTGACTATTTTCTGTTCCCTAATCTCAAAAAATGGCTTGGCGGTAAGAGATTTGCGGACAATGAAGAAGTAATCGAAGCTGTAAATGGTTATTTTGAGGAGCTTGACGAATCAGTCTATAGAGATGGCATTAATAGACTGGAACACCGCTATGAGAAATGTATCAGCCTTGGAGGAGATTATGTTGAGAAATAAAAAAAAAAAATTTTTAAAAACCTTGTTTTTCTTGGTCAGGCCGGAAACTTATCAATCCACCATCGTACTTATCACCATTCCGTACGGTCGGACGTACAATAAATACGAAACAATTGTTTCTATTTAAAAACGCTGATATTATTCTGAAAATCCAACTTCAAGGTTAAATTAAAGGTCATCATTTAAATTCGTTCTGAAGATTATCCACCTATTGCCTAAACACTTTTCTGATTTAGATCTTTCCCCCGGGGGTTACTTATGTGAGTCGTTAAAGTGAGAGAAATTCGAGGTCACTACTTGATTATCGAAGTCGTTACCTGTAAACATCATTTCCACGTTGAGGTCTAAAGTAAAAACAAAAAACAACAAATTCCAACATTTGGACATTTTAAACATTATTACTTATCACCATACAGTACAGCCGAACATACAGTAAATACGAAATAATGGATATTATTTAAAAAAAAAAACCGACATTACTCTGAAAGTCGAACCTCAAGGTTAAATCAGGGGTCATCATTCAGATTCGCCCTTTGTCTAAACATTTTTTTGATTTAGGGCTTTCCAGTGTTTCCAACCTGAAGCAATACAGTCACCGTACCATCGCATCATATCGTATTGTAATGTTCGTGGGTTTAACAAATTAAATTCTAAGAAGAAAACTATTTATTTACACTAATTATTATTGTTTATGGATCATGATCGGAGTGTACGATTAGGTCAAACGTTTCGTCGGTAATATCGGTTATCAGAAACAAGGCTTTTATTTAAAAAATTAACTGAATTTTAAAATTCGACTTCAAGATTGTATTGAAGCTCATCATTCGATTTCCCTCTAAAGGTTGTGCACCTATTTTCTAAGCACTCTTTCGACATAAGCCTTTCCTCCGGGGCTACTTCTGAGTTTTTTAAAGTGAGCAAAATTTAAGGTCACTAATTGATTATCGAAGTCCTAATCTGTAAAAATTATTTCCACGTTAAGGTCCAAATTGAAAACAAAAAACAACAAATTCCATTATTTGGACATTTTGAACCTTAATGTTTACCACCGTTCAGTACGGCCAAACGTACAATAAATACGAAACAATGGTTTGCATTTAAAAAAGCCGACATTATTCTGAAAATCTAACCTCAAGGTTAAATTAAGGGTCATCATTCAAATTCACCCTGAAGGTTATTTACCTACTGTGCATGCACTTCTTTGACTTCAACCTTCCCCTGGAGTTAATTATGTGGGTCGTCTAAAAAAAAAAAAATTAAACTCAAGGCCACTTCTTCATTATCGAAGTCGTAATCTGAAAACATTATTTCGACGTTAAGGTCTAAATTGAAAACAAAAAGCAACAAATTCCAATATTTGGAAGTTTTGAACTTTAATACGAGGGTGGATTGATAAGTTTCCGGCCTAACCAAGAGATGACGCCACTAGGCCTACCTTGAGGTGACATTCTATAGTACCATCCTTGGATAGCTTGTAGCTATAGTTTCAGCCCGATCTCCTTGCTAGTGTAGGTTTGACAGCACGCTGAACAAGACGCCTCTGTGGTTTTCGTAAAAATGGAAAAGCAGGAAAATCGT